>NC_053023.1:439788962-439894727 GCF_003073215.2 Triticum urartu
CCCTCATGTCCATATTTTATTTTTATCGACACCTCTATCTCTAAACATGTGGACATATTTTTCGATTTCGGCTTTCGCTTGAGGACAAGCGAGGTCTAAGCTTGGGGGAGTTGATACGTCCATTTTGCATCATGCTTTTATATCGATATTTATTGCATTATGGGCTGTTATTACACATTATGTCACAATACTTATGCCTATTCTCTCTTATTTTACAAGGTTTACATAAAGAGGGAGAATGCCGGAGCTGGGATTCTGGGCTGGAAAAGGAGCAAATATTAGAGACCTATTCTGCACAGCTCCAAAAGTCCTGAAACTTCACGAAGTCATTTTCAGAATATATAAAAAATACTGAGCGCAAGAAGTTCCAGGGGGGCCACACCCTGCCCAGGGTGGGGGCGCGCCCTACCCCCTGGGCGCCCCTGCCTCGTGGGCCCCCTGGTGGCCCTCCGATGCCCATCTTCTGCTATATGGAGTCTTTCGATGAGGAAAAATCATAAGCCAGCTTTCGGGACGAGACTCCGCCGCCACGAGGCGGACAATCTAGGGCTCCGGCGGAGCTGTTCTGCCGGGGAAACTTCCCTCCGGGAGGGGGAAATCATCGCCATCGTCATCACCAACGATCCTCTCATCGGGAGGGGGTCAATCTCCATCAACATCTTCACCAGCACCATCTCCTCTCAAACCCTAGTTCATCTCTTGTATCCAATTCTTGTCTCTCAAGTCTGGGATTGGTACCTGTGGGTTGCTAGTAGTGTTGATTACTCCTTGTAGTTGATGCTAGTTGGTTTATTTGGTGGAAGATCATATGTTCAGATCCTATATGCATATTAATACCCCTTCTGATTATGAACATGAATATGCTTTGTGAGTAGTTATGTTTGTTCCTGGGGACATGGGAGAAGTCTTGCTATTAGTAGTCATGTGAATTTGGTATTCGTTCGATATTTTGATGAGATGTATGTTGTCTCTCCTCTAGTGGTGTTATGTGAACGTCGACTACATGACACTTCACCATTATTTGGGCCTAGAGGAAGGCATTGGGAAGTAATAAGTTAGATGATGGGTTGCTAGAGTGACAGAAGCTTAAACCCTAGTTTATGCGTTGCTTCGTAAGGGGCTGATTTGGATCCATATGTTTCATGCTATGGTTAGGTTTACCTTAATACTTTTGTTGTAGTTGCGGATGCTTGCAATAGAGGTTAATCATAAGTGGGATGCTGTCCAAGTAAGGGACAGTACCCAAGCACCGGTCCACCCACATACCAAATTATCAAAGTACCGAACGATCATATGAACGTGATGAAAACTAGCTTGACGAAATTCCCATGTGTCCTCGGGAGCGCTTTTCTCTATATAAGAGTTTGTCCAGGCTTGTCCTTTGCTACAAAAAGGATTGGGCCACCTTGCTGCACTTTATTTACTTTTGTTACTTGTTGCTCGTTACAATTATCTTATCACAAAACTATCTGTTACCTATATTTCAGTGCTTGTAGAGAATACCTTGCTGAAAACCGCTTATCATTTCCTTCTGCTCCTCGTTGGGTTCGACACTCTTACTTATCGAAAGGACTACGATAGATCCCCTATACTTGTGGGTCATCAGGCTCCACCCACGAAGGGTCCATGAAGAAGCAACCTTGTTTATACCACCATGGCCATCGCCCATGAAGGACTTGCCTCATTTAGGTAGATCTTCATGAAGTAGGTGACCTCCTTGCCCTTACAAGCTCCTAGGTTCAACTCCACAATCTTGACGGAGGTTCCCAAGTGACACCTAACCAATCTAGGAGACACCACTCTCCAAAAGTTAATAGATGGTGTGTTGACGATGAACTCCTTGCTCCTGTGCTTCAAATGATAGTCTCCCCAACACTCAACTCTCTATCTCTCTTGCAAATTTGGCTATGGTGAAAAGATGATTTGAGTGGAAAGCAACTTGGGGAAGGCTAGAGATCAAGATTATTGTGGTTGGATTGGAATGTCTTGGTCTCAACACATGAGTAGGTGGTTCTCTCTCAGAAAATGAGTAGTGGAAGTGTAGGCACGTTCTGATGGCTCTCTCACAAATGGAGAGGATGGTGGAGGGTGTCGGTGTCAAAACCGGCGGATCTCGGGTAGGGGGTCCCGAACTGTGCGTCTAGCCGGATGGTAACAAGAGGCAGGGAACACGATGTTTTACCCAGGTTCGGGCCCTCTTGATGGAGGTAAAACCCTACGTCCTGCTTGATTAATATTGATGATATGGGTAGTACAAGAGTAGATCTACCACGAGATCAAGGAGGCTAAACCCTAGAAGCTAGCCTATGGTATGATTGTATGTATATATTGTATATCTATCGACTAGCCTGGCCTCGGTTTATATAATGCACCGGAGGCCTAGATAACAAGAGTCCTAGCCGAATACGCCGGTGGGGAGAAGTCCATGTCTTGATCGCCAAGTCTTGTGGAATCTTCCTTGTATGCGGTAGCCGTCCGAACTGGCCCATGAGTATACGGCCACGGGGGTCCTCGGCCCAATCTAATAGATCGGGAGACGACGTGGTGAGTACCCCCTAGTCCAGGACACCGTCAGTAGCCCCCTGAACCGGTCTTCAAGTTAGGGACGCTCCTCGATTCTTCCGAACTATTCTTCATCTTCGGTTGCCGGTCTTGAAAACTGGTTCAACAAATCTTCTTTATCTTCGATCTTGAGGATCGCCGAAATGCATTCGACGAGTTTACACGTCGGGTATCCGAGGAGCCCCTTTAAGTTTCCAGCCTTTATCAATGCCTTGTTTATTTTTATGCCACACCTCGGGTTTGAAGTTGTTCCCGGGAGGCAGGGTCCTCTTGTGTCCGAGCTCCAACGCCGGACTGCATTCAAGGTATCTTTTGCAGCCGAGCACCAACGCCGGACCGCTTCCCAGCTCTAGCGCCGGAATGTATCCGAGCTCCAACGCCGGACTATGTATCCGAGCTCCAACGCCGGACTGTATATCCGAGCTCCAACGCCGGACTGTGTCCAGGCTCCAATGCCGGACTATATCCGAGGTGTCATATCACCTTGGTTCAAAAAAGTTGAAGGAGTTTAGCCGAGCTTAATGCCGGAAATGCCCTCTATGGAGCCAGCCACTAGCGCCCGAGCTTTATGCCGGACTGCTTCCGAGGTGGTGCACCACCCCGACTATGGGCCGATTTTTTGTCAATATTTTTTATTGGTGCAATTTATTCTCTGCCGAGATATATAGCCAGTAGCCCTCAAGGTGTGTATCGGTCTAAAACCCGAGATGCACATGAAGGATGACATAAGACCGCTGATCCCAGTAGCCGCTGAGACTCAGGTTGATTTGCAAAATCGGCCTGAGGATCAAGTCCTAGCTCGGCAGAAATACTTCGGGACACTAAAAGTGGCGTGCTCAGTCCTCGAGACTCAGGTTGGGTGCGGCCGACCAACCTGAGGATCAAAATCTCCTCGGAAACTATATTGCACATAAAATTTTCTGCATTGGACAAGCAATGCAGTAGCCCCCGAGACACTGGTCGGGTGGTAACACCAGATCAGGGGATCAATGTGCCCCTTTAATATTTGTAAATAATAAGCCCGAAGCCCAGTAGCCCCCGAGCCTTAATGCGGGCACTGGTGGCCGAATTAAGGATCAATATCCATAATAAAATCACAAATTATGTGTAATGACTCTATGTATCCAAGTACTTTACATCATTAACGCTCGGATCCGCATTGTACAAAACTTTGTTGACCGACCATCGGCTTCCACCTCCTCGGCCAGTAGCCGAGGAGTGTTTGTCCTACTTTATAAAGCCTTTATGAGGGCAAAGATTTACAACAAACAAGGCAATCTGGCCATACGGTTTTATAAACAAAGGTACGCAGAGAGTTATATTACTGTTTAACAGAAGAAATGTCTTCAAAGAAAATAGTCCCGCTATTGGTTCCTTTCTTTGGGTTGTCATGCTAAGCATGATCATTAAACCTCAGCTCTAATGTAAGAGCAAAATATTGAGGATTTAGTTTGGGAGGCCAGTTAATAGCCCCCGGTAGTGTTCGGCGACAGTCGGGGTCAAGCCGTAAACACTTCGGCCAATGTTATGAACGGCCCATCATTTAACATAGTCATCGGATCGCTGACCAGTTTACGCTTATTATGAAAGTCAATTTTCGGCTTTCTTCACTGAGGTGCTTAACCATGTGAGCTGGAAGCACAATCGCAGTGGTTCTCCCTTTGCACGCCTAGCCGAACAAAACGGAACATAGGAAGCAAGTGCAGGAGCCGGGCAACCCAACTATTGACCGAAGACACAATTCGAAACCGATGCATATATAGCAATATCTGAGAATGTTTTTGCCGAATCCCTAAAGGTGTCCGGCGTTGCACTGCGAGACTAATGCTGGAAAAGCACAAATAGTTTAAAAGTGCCAAAAAGCTTGGAAAACCAAGAAACGTCAGTAAAAACATGACGTCCGAACAAGATCAAGTGTTCGGTGCCAATCCGAAAATTGGTCTTAGAAAAAAGAAGTGCTTCTGTCGTGCTTTAACATGATACATCCTATCTCAAGACTTCGAGCGGGTCAGCCTACGGCTTCAACCTCCTATCCCGAGGGCGGAGTACTTCTCATCAGGCCAGTTTAGCAAACTAAACTCTAGCGGCTTTGAGAGAGAAATTAGGCTCCCCGGCTAGTGACCGCACACTCGTGTCGAAAAAGGAGTTCTCTCTCTAATAATAGAACTTTGCAACGACTGAGAAGAAGAACACTTATTATAAAACGGCTCAAATAAACTTAAGAGCCCCCAAGTGACTTGGGTAGAAGAATGATTGCATGTACCGAAGTACTTATATCATATCTATGTTCAACCGAACTTTAAACGCGTCTTAACCGACCGTCGGCTTCTCCCTCTTTGATTAAGGACCGAAAAGTGTTATGTACTCCATCGGTCGAGAATATCGACGGTGTTTCCAATAACCAGGCAATCAGGCCATAAGGCTATAACAGATAAAGCGCGCTCAGGGAACTTATGCTATATTACTGTGAAGAGTAAGAAGCATCTTCGAAGAAAATAGTACCCCCACCGATACCTTTCTTCGGTGCTCATTGTTATTATGAGACTTGTGCAATAGATTTTTTGTACTCATGAGTTCCGTTGTGTGCCGACCATCATTGAATAACTATAAGAGCGCTAGCTTTCGGCTTCACCCAGTCTGAGGTCTGGCTCGGGTGACCCGATCGTGACAATCGCAGAGGTGCTCCCTTTACTCCCTAGCCGAACAATCGGAAACGTAGGGGTAAACACAGGAGCGAGGCAACCCAGCTTGCAAATCGCTTAAGTCAATATGGTGCATATTGTGGCGTAATACACGAACAAGGAACGAAGCCGTACAAGTATAATCATATGCAACAGGAAAAGCTTCATAAAGGAAGCCCCCAAGTAAACGGGGTATTTGAATTTATGCGTCACAAACAAAGTTTGGACAAGGAAATTTTTTAGAAGCAACTTTTTTCCAAAAAAGTATAATGCTTGGTCGAACCGAACGCAAGTTAGAAATTAAAGCTTTGAGCATGAAAGCGACTTAGCTGGTTAATGTGTTCGGTATTGATGACGCGGTCCGAGCTTGATGCGGGGCAAGGTTCCATCCCTCAAGCCGGTCTCGAGGTGGCGAAGCGGAGAGCTTGACACGCTGAAGTGGTGACATAGCACGATCAATGCAGACCGGCAGAGTGACGTCGAAGTCCCCGGATCATTTTCCTGTGCACAAAAAATAGTGCAAACCGGAGATAATAGTAATAATGATAATTAAAAAAATCGTTGCATAATAAATAATTTATGCAAAGTGAGTAATAAAAGAAATATGGCCTGGCGCCGAAGTCAATGTCGATGCAGGGCGTCGGCGTGATGCGGTAAAGGCGTGGCAAAGCCTGAATTCGCAGGTCGGTCCGAGCTCCGAGTGCGGCGTTCGCTGGACTATGTACGGAAACTGACCGAACCACCATGCGACTGTCGTTAATGCGGCCACCATTTGATAGACCTGTGTACATATGACGGACAAACCAGAGTAATAATTCCTTGGGAAAAATGAACCCGAACAAGCAAAAAATATTGGGATTAATAGCACCTGGTTTATTTGTTGTAGCAATCCGAAGGAAGGTGATTCCTAAAATTGGGACCCGCTCCGCACACCCATTGCCTGATGGGCGATAAAACGATGGCATGGCAATGTTGGTAAAGGTTGACTCGCCGAGGCAAAGCCCTCGGTCCAGCTAACGTGATAGAGCTGGTCGGCTAGTGACGCCGAAGTGTCCGGAGTAGGTTGATGAAGAGATGGCGAAGCCCCCGGTCCAGCCGAGATGTCGAAGCCTCGATGTCAGCCGATGAGTCGAAGTAGGTCGGCGTGATGGACACCGGCTTGAAGAAGCAATAGTGCGGCCCTGTCGATGCAGGTCGTGACGTGGTCGATGCCGGCTTGATGAAGCGACCGTGCAGCGATGCCGGTATGCCCGCTCCGTGTAATCTGTGGGGCGGCGATGATTTATCCTTCGCGATGCCGGGCTCTTGTTCGGCTTGCCGAGATGATGATCCTAAGAAGTTGAGCTTGGCTCAACAAAGTGACGTCGTGTCTAGCGCAGGTCGGTAGCCGTGGAGTAATATTGCTGGACTGGTTTGACACCAGCATGATGTTGAAGATCATGTTCAAAAGATCTTACATTTAGTGGGATGTGTTCGAAAACAAAACACAATACCCCATACAAAACTTCCTTCAAAAGGGATGTCTGAAATCCTGTTCATAAAAAAGATGAACTCGGGTCGGATTCATTTTCGCGCAGAAAACAGATCCGAAAAGTGATGCACTAATCGGAAACTTCCCGGAGTTTGGACGGTCGGATCGAGCCGAAATTTTGAGATCTGGTAGATATAGGAATTCCACAGCCGATCAACGGTTGGATCTTCCAAAGGACGTCCGAGCTAGAAGCTGGACACCACGCCCTAAACTCATCCAAATTCCCGTCCAGATTTGGCAGGGCTCCGGTATATCATGGATTACTAGAGATTCCTCCATCGGAACTCGAAGAAATTTTCCAGGGTTGTTGTAGACTCAATTCCACACAATTGCACCAAAGCGATTGTCAAAGCGATACTCGAGGAGGTGGTGGTGGCAGATACGAGTTCGCTGTCCAGAAAAACAGCACGGTCGCTTGAGGGCAATGTTGACGTTGAGCCCCCGAGCTACATAGATGATTCCTCCGTGATCTTGATAGAGATCGGAGTTGATGTTTGATGAAGGCCCTTGTCCGGACATGGTGATCCAAACACGGGGCGCAATTCTTGGTCGACCCAAGGTGACCAGTCGAGCTGGTGACGAAGATGCCGAAGTCGCAGTTGATCTACAGGCGAGCCATCGATCCTTTTGTCGATCAGACAGCGGAACTCTCAATGAAAGCACCAATGTCAGTGTCAAAACCGGCGGATCTCGGGTAGGGGGTCCCGAACTGTGCGTCTAGGCGGATGGTAACAGGAGACAAGGGACACAATGTTTTACCCAGGTTCGGGCCCTCTTGATGGAGGTAAAACCCTACGTCCTGCTCGATTAATATTGATGATATGGGTAGTACAAGAGTAGATCTACCACGAGATCAAGGAGGCTAAACCCTCGAAGCTAGCCTATGGTATGATTGTTGTATATATTGTATATCTATCGACTAGCCTGGCCTCGGTTTATATAATGCACCGGAGGCCTAGGATAACAAGAGTCCTAGCCGAATACGCCGGTGGGGAGAAGTAATTGTCTTGATCGCCAAGTCTTGTGGAATCTTCCTTGTATGCGGTAGCCGTCCGAACTGGCCCATGAGTATACGGCCACGGGGGTCCTCGGCCCAATCTAATAGATCGGGAGACGACGTGGTGAGTACCCCTAGTCTAGGACACCGTCAGATACATTATCTGTATCCTCTTGGAGATGACAATCCGGCATTTTACCCATATAAACCCTAGTCCTTACGGCAGGGTCCGAGGCTAGATTGGTTGATGCACGGCCGGCGAGGTCCCCGGATGTAGTCCGGCGTATGCTCTTCCCGCAAGATGGCCCAACGAAAAACGTCACAATTCGGTCTGTCCACCGGGTGCGTGTTAAAGAACTATACCTCTTTGGTGAAGGCAAGGACATGGCAGTATCACTGTTGTCCTTTCTTTTTAAGGACTCGCCCTGCGCAGGCGTCGCCTTCCTAGAAGACACCTTCGATACAGCTCGGCGAGACGAGCGTCGCCCCTTCGGAGCATGAGATAGTGCAGTGGGTGAGGTGTGACGGAAAAACTCTTTCAGAGGAGACGTCTCCTGGGTACTTACGTGGGAGGAGGGGAGAAGGCCGGGGTAATCGGCTCTAATGGCCACTTCCGTGCCATCGTAGCTCGGCTGATAAAAAACTCCCTCTTTAAGCTCTATAAATTTGTCCGGACCTTCTTCATATCCGGGATCTAGGTCCCAATTATGATCCTCTGGCTGCGGAGTAGGGCTGTAGATCCCCTCGACGATCTTTCTCCATTCCTATTAGAAGCAGTCGGATTAAATTCGACTAGCATAACTCTAGAAAGGGGTTGAGTAAAGCCGGTCATCAAAAACTTACCCAGTCGATGGAGTTGTACATGGAAAAACCTTCCCGGCACTTTAAGCGAGTGAAGTCTTCCTTCTCCCCTTTGAAAAGATCAGCTAGGATAGTGGCTAGGGCGGCAAAGTTATCCAGACCCTTGCATAAACAACAGGATGCATCGTCCTCCCCGTTATAATGCCACATGGGAAAACCCCTGGATTTGAGCGGCTGAACGCGTTGCGTTATTGAAATTGCCATTACCTCAACTATTGATAGCCCAGAGTTGGCAAGTACTTTGATCGTAGTTGCTAGTCTCGAAACTTCCGCACTGTCTTCTTCTTCGAGGCCTTGGGGACGCCAGCTGGCGCGCTTCTTTAAAGGAGCACTGGAGAATTCGGGAAGACCACGCCGGATTGGTTCCGGAAGAATGACGTCTTCAATATAAAACCACTCTGAGGGCCACTCTTCGCATGCCTTCTTCAGAGTGCCGGACGGGTATCTAGTCCGGGCTATGCGCCATACTTCGGCGCTACCCACCTCGAATATGGATCCCTTTTGGGAGCGAGGGACGAGGCAGAAAAATTTCTGCCATAGATTGAAATGGGCCTCATAGCCCAGGAATAGCTCGCAGAGAGCAACGAAACACGCGATATGAAGAATGGAACCCGACGTCAGTTTGTGCAGTTGAAGGCCATAATACTCCAGTAGACCTCTGAGGAAAGGATGAATAGGTAACCCTACGCCTCTCAAGAGGTAGGATACAAAGCACACCCGCTCCTCTTTAGAAGGATTGGGGAAATTTTCCGCCAGGGCTTCACCGTCGATGGAAGTTAATCCAGCCCGAACGGAGACTAGATCCGCGGGCGGAAGATATCCCTACGTCTGAAGTTCACTCGGATGGGCGTGGGATACCGAAAAACTTTCCCATTTGCCTTTTTGAGGGCCATTGGGGTGCGAGGAAGATCTAGGAGCACTAGCCATGTTTGGGCGATTTCCTATGGCGAGTTCTAAGGATTTCCGTGGGGTGGGGAATGGTCTCTGAGATCTAATCTCTTTAAATAGGCGCCTTTCCCGCACGGTCAAGGGGTTATTTGTAAACAAACACCTGGACTGTTCACATTCATTTGACACGTGGAAACCGAGGCGACGACAGCAAAGAAACGATAGAAAATGGTATTTAATGTGCAGCCGAACTATCGTCAGTCCAGAGTACAATGGAGAACCCGCCTTGCAATGTTGAAGACATAAGTCGGATACTACATCATCATTGAAGGCAAGTTTGGGGGCTACTGAGGGAGTCCTAGATTAAGGGGTCCTCAGGCTATGCGACATGGGCCGGACTAATGGGCCGTGAAGGTACAAGATGAAGGCTTTTTCTCGTGTCCGGATGGGACTCTCCTTGGCATGGATTGCAAGCTTGGTGGCTAGTCGCATAGTTTCCTTTCTCTATAAACCGACTTTTTACAACCCTGGCCCCCTCCGGTGTCTATATAAATCGGAGGGTTTAGTCCGTAGAGGCAATCATAACCATACATGCTAGACATCTAGGGTTTAGCCATTACGATCTCGAGGTAGATCAACTCTTGCAACCCCTATACTCATCAAAGTCAATCAAGCAGGAAGTAGGGTATTACCTCCATTAAGAGGGCCCGAACCTGGGTAAACATCATGTCCCATGCCTCCTGTTACCTTTGATCCTTATACACACAGTTCGAGACCCCCTACCCAAGATCGGCCGGTTTTGACACCAACACATGTGCTTCGAATTATGCTTTAGTGGTTGAACCTATATTTGTAATAAACATGGTTGGATATGAAATAAGTGATTTCCTACTTTAAAATTCAAAACATGTGTTTTTTAAATTAGGGATTACATTGCACACGGTTTGCGAAAGCGAACCATCTGCGATAAATGTGGAGATCAGACATGTTTCTAGGATCCACTACGTGTGCGATCAATCTCCACTGCACACACAATCACACACGACATCCTCATGAAAACTGTTTGCGTTAGGCCACCTTGCGCAAATGTTTACCACATAAAAACTCTGTGTGATGGACAACCTTTGCCACATAGTTTCTTCTACGCACCGTGTGTCATGCATTCAATAACGCAAATGATAAAATTGTTAATATCGTGTGCAATGGCAACGCTATCACAAACGACTTAACGAGGAAAATTGTGTGTGATGTACCCGTGAACGGAAACGTTTTCCTTGGAGTGACTGTGTGTGATTTACATACGGCCGGAAACGATTCCACCTGTATAATTGTATTTTTTAGCACTACTATACGTATAACCATATTTGAGTGCTTGTCGGTCGCACATGACCTCATTTTGCCGAGCGTGTGTGCCAGGAGAGCATATCCCCAACAGTTTCTGGGTCGTGTGGAAAGGACCCCCCCTATCGTAGTCACTCACTTGGCGACGGTTTCGAACGCCATCGCGGAAAGGGGTTAAAAACCGTTTCTATAGCACCTCGCTGTACCAGTGGGAGTAGTCATCAATGGTGAACATCTCTATGTTGATCATATCTACTATATGATTAATGTTCGACCTTTCGGTCTCCAGTGTTCTGAGGCCATGTCTGTACATGTTAGGCTCGTCAAGTTTAACCCGAGTATTTCGCATGTGCAAAACTGTCTTGCACGCATTGTATGTGAACGTAGAGTCTATCACACCCAATCATCACGTGTTGTCTCAACACGATGAACTGTCGCAACGATGCATACTCACGGAGAACACTTATACATTAAAATTTAGTTAAGGGATCATCTTATAATGCTACCACCATACTAAGCAAAATAAGATGCATAAAAGATAAACATCACATGCAATCAAAATATGTGACATGATATGGCCATCATCATCTTGTGCTTTTGATCTCCATCTTCAAAGCATCGTCATGATATCCATCATCACCGGCTCGACACCTTGATCTCCATGACTGCGTCGTGGTCGTCTCGCCAACTATTGCTTCTACAACTGTCGCTAACGCATAGTGATAAAGTAAAGCAATTACATGGTGTTTGCATTTCATACAATAAAGAGACAACTATAAGGCTCCTGTCGGTTGCCGATAACATTTACAAATCATGATCATCTCATACAATAACGTATATCACACCATGTCTTGAACATATCACATCACAACATGCCCTGCAAAAACAAGTTAGACATCCTCTACTTTGTTGTTGCAAGTTTTACGTGGCTGCTACGGGCTTCTAGTAAGAACTGTTCTTACCTACGCATCAAACCACAACAGTGTTTCATCAAGTTTGATGTTTTAACCTTCTTCAAGGACCGTCCGTAGTCAAATTCGATTCAACTAAAGTAGGAGAAACAGACACCCGCCAGCCACCTTTATGCAAAACTAGTTGCATGTCTGTCGGTGGAACCGGTGTCATGTGCGTGGAGATGTAAGGTTGGTCCGGGCCGCTTCATCCCACAATACCGCCGAATCAAAATAAGACGTTGGTGGTAAGCAATGTGACTATCACCACCCACAACTCTTTGTGTTCTACTTGTGCATATCATCTATGCATAGACCTGGCTCATGATGCCACTATTGGGAAACATTGCATGGAAACAAAAAAAATTCTACGCACATGCAATGATCTATCGATGGAGATGCATAGCAACAAGGGGAGAGTGTGTCTACGTACCCTCGTAGACCGTAAGCAGAAGCGTTTTACAACGCGGTTGATGTAGCCGAACTTCCTTCATGCTCCACCGATCGAGTACCAAACATATGACACCTCCGAGTTCTGCACACGTTCAGCTCAGTGACGTCCCTCGCCTTCTTGATCCAGCAAGGTGTCAAGGTAGTAGATGAGTTCCGTCAGCACGATGGCATGGTGACGGTGATGGTGAAATGATCTGCGCAGGGCTTCTCCTAAGCACTGCGAAGATATGACCGTGGGAGTAAACGATGGAGGGGGCGCCGCACACGGCTAACAATTGATGTTGGGTGTTCTAGGCACCCCCTCCACACACACACACACACATATTTATATATATAGGTGGGAGGGGGAGGGGAGCAGCCAGGGTGCGCCCGAAGTAGGCCGAATCCTACTTGGGGTGCTCCCCAATTCAGCCTCGCCCCTTCTATAATTGCTGGAAGAAAAAAGGGAAGGGGGAAGGAGAGAAGGAAGGGGGGCGGACCCCCACTTCTCCTTCTCCTATTCGGCTTCCTGCCACAGGGGGCACCCCTTGTGGGCTGGTGTGCTCCCCTCTCATGGCCCATATGGCCCATATATCCCCCCGGGGGTTCCAGTAACCCCTCCAGTACTCCGATAAATACCCAATACACTCCGGAACACTTCCGGTGTCTGAATACTATTGTCCTATATATTAGTCTTTACCTCTTTACCATTTCGAGACTCCTCGTCACGTCCGTGATCTCATCTCGGACTCCAAACAACATTAGGTCACCAAATCACATAGCTCATATAATACAATATCGTGATCGAACGTTAAGCGTGCGGACCCTACAGGTTCGAGAACTATGTAGACATGACCGAGACACCTCTCGAGTCAATAACCAATAGCGGAACCTAGATGCTGATATTGGCTCCTACATATTCTACGAAGATCTTTATCGGTGGAACCGTTATGACAACATACGCAATTCCCTTTGTCTATCGGTATGTTACTTGCCCGAGATTCGATCGTCGGTATCTTCATACCTAGTTCAATCTCGTTACCGGAAAGTCTCTTTACTCGTTCTGTAATACATCATCCTATAACTAACTCATTAGTCACTTTGCTTGCATGGCTTCTTATGATGTATATTACCGAGAGGGCCCAGAGATACCTCTCCAAAACTTGGAGTGACAAATCCTAATCTTGATCTATGCCAACTCAACAAACACCTTCGGAGATACCTCTAGAGAATCTTTATAATCACCCAGTTACGTTGTGACGTTTGATAGCACACAAGTCATTCCTCCGGTATCCGGGAGTTGCATAATCTCATAGTCGAAGGAATACGTATTTGACATGAAGAAAGCAATAGCAATAAAACTGAATGATCATTATGCTAAGCTAACGGATGGGTTTTGTCCATCACATCATTCTCCTAATGATGTGATCCCGTTATCAAATGACAACTCATGTCCATGGTTAGGAAACCTTAACCATCTTTGATCAACGAGCTAGTCAAGTAGAGGCTCACTAGGGACATAGTGTTTGTCTATGTATTCACACATGTATTTAGGTTTCCGATCAATACAATTCTAGCATGAATAATAAACATTTATCATGAATAAGGAAATATAACATGACAACTTTATTATTGCCTCTAGGGCATATTTCCTTCAGTCCCCTCATATGTCTTATGTGGCTATCTTGTGTGCACATTGTGTGGTTCGTTGCTTTCCTCTGCCCTTGATGAGGTGGGTTTTGGGGAGCTGGCTTGGTAGTGGCCGTGGGTCTTGTGATGGCATGGAGGTCCGACAAGGAGGTTGTAGGTGGTTGCACGAGTCGCTGTTGTGGTCGTGGTTGCACTAGCGGCGGAGGTTTATTAGAGGTGGTGGGGTGCGGGTTGTCGTAGTGCCCTTCCTTCTCTTGGATCTGAACAGGCGGCATGTGGGTTGCTCACGTGATGGCGGTGGTGACGACCTTGAGCTCATGCTCGGGAGGGCCAGCTATGGTTCCCAGGCAGGTCGGAGGCTTTCCTATGGGTAGGTGGGGTAGGCTCAGTCACGTTGTGGTGGTTGTGTTAGAGTTGCGTTGGTGCATGGATCAGTGCTCGTGATCACGGACATGGTGTCTTGTGAGCTCACTTGGCCAAGGACTCCGGGTTGGCTCGTCAGCGGCCGTCGGGAGTCTCGGAGTCGTGTCCCCCAAGTGTAGGGGAATGTTGTAATTACAAAAAATTCCTACGCACACGCAGGATCATGGTGATGCATAGCAACGAGAGGGGAGAGTGTCGTCCACGTACCCTCATAGACCGTTAAGCGGAAGCGTTATGACAACGCGGTTGATGTAGTCGTACATCTTCACGATCGACCGATCCTCAGTACCGAACGTACGGCACCTCCGCGTTCAGCACACGTTCATCTCGGTGACGTCCCACGAATTCACGATCCGGTAGAGCTCGGGGAAGAGTTTCGTCAGCACGACGGCGTGGTGACGATGTTGATGAAGTTCTGCAACAGGGCTTCGCCTAAACACCTCTACAGTATAACCAAGGTGGATTATGGTGGAGGGGGGCACCGCACACGACTGGGAGAGATCTTTGTGATCAACTTGTGTGTCTAGAGGTGCCCCCCTACGCCTGTATATAAAGGAGCAAGGGGGAGGCCGGCCGGCCCTTGTTGGTGCGCCTAGGAGGAGGAATCCTCCTCCTAGTAGGAGTAGGATTCCTCCCTTTCCTACTCCTACTAGGAGGGGGAAAGGCAGGGAGAGAAAGAGAAGGAAAGGGGGTGCCGCCCCCCCTTCTCCTAATACAATTCGGATAGGGGGAAGGGGGGGCGCTTCCTGCCCTAGGTCGGCCCCTCTCTCTTTCCCTTATAGCCCAACAAGGCCCATTAGTCCCCGGGGGGTTCCGGTAACCCCTCCGGTACTCCGATAAAATCCCGATTTCACCTGGAACTATTTCGATGTCCAAATGTAGGCTTCCAATATATCAATCTTTACGTCTCGACCATTTTGAGACTCCTCGTCATGTCTGTGATCAAATCCGGGACTCCGAACTACCTTCAGTACATCAAAACATATAAACTCATAAAACTGATCATCACAGAACTTTAAGCGTGCGGACCCTACGGGTTCGAGAACTATGTAGACATGACCGAGACACGTCTCCGGTCAATAACCAATAGCGGAACCTGGATGCTCATATTGGTTCCTACATATTCTACGAAGATCTTTATTGGTCAAACCGCACAACACTATACGTTGTTCTCTTTGTCATCGGTATGTTACTTGCCTGAGATTCGATCGTCGGTATCCAATACCTAGTTCAATCTCGTTACCGACAAGTCTATTTACTCGTTCCATAATACATCATCCCGTAACTAACTCATTAGTTATCATGCTTGCAAGGCTTATAGTGATGTGTATTACTGAGAGGGCCCAGAGATACCTCTCCGACAATCGGAGTGACAAATCCTAATCTTAATCTATGCCAACTCAACAAGTACCATCGGAGACACCTATAGAGCACCTTTATAATCACTCAGTTACGTTGTGACGTTTGGTAGCACACAAAGTGTTCCTCCGGTATTCGGGAGTTGCATAATCTCATAGTCATAAGAACATGTATAAGTCATGAAGAAAGCAATAGCAGTAAAAAAACGATCAAGTGCTAAGCTAACGGAATGGGTCAAGTCAATCACATCATTCTCCTAATGATGTGATCCCATTGATCAAATAACAACTCATGTCTATGGTTAGGAAACTTAACCATCTTTGATCAATGAGCTAGTCAAGTAGAGGCATACTAGTGACACTATGTTTGTCTATGTATTCACACATGTATTATGCTTCCGGTTAATACAATTCTAGCATGAATAATAAACATTTATCATGAAATAAGGAAATAAATAATAACTTTATTATTGCCTCTAGGGCATATTTCCTTCAGTCTCCCACTTGCACTAGAGTCAATAATCTAGATTATATAGTAATGATTTTAACACCCATGGAGCCTTGGTGTTGATCATGTTTTGCTCGTGGAAGAGGCTTAGTCAACGGGTCTGCAACATTTAGATTCGTCTGTATCTTGCAAATCTCTATGTCTCCCACCTGGACTTGATCCCGGATGGAGTTAAAGCATCTCTTGATGTGCTTGGTTCTTTTGTGAAATCTGGATTCTTTTGCCAAGGCAATTGCACCAGTATTGTCACAAAAGATTTTCATTGGACACGATGCACTAGGTATGACACCTAGATCGGATATGAACTCCTTCATCCAGACTCCTTCATTCGCTGCTTCCGAAGCAGCAATGTACTCCGCTTCACATGTAGATCCCGCCACGACGCTCTGTTTAGAACTGCTCCAACTGGCAGCTCCACCATTTAATATAAACACGTATCCAGTTTGCGATTTAGAATCGTCCGAATCAGTGTCAAAGCTTGCATCAACGTAACCATTTACGATGAGATCTTTGTCACCTCCATAAACGAGAAACATATCCTTGGTCCTTTTCAGGTACTTCAGGATGTTCTTGACCGTTGTCTAGTGATCCACTCCTGGATTACTTTGGTACCTCCCTGCTAGACTAATAGCAAGGCACACATCAGGTCTGGTACACAGCATTGCATACATGATAGAGCGTATGGCTGAAGCATAGGGAACACTTTTCATTTTCTCTCTATCTTCTACAGTGGTCGGGCATTGAGTCTTAGTCAACTTCACACCTTGTAACACAGGCAAGAACCCTTTCTTAGCTTGATCCATTTTTAACTTCTTCAAAACTTTATCAAGGTATGTGCTTTGTGAAAGTCCAATTAAGCGTCTTGATCTATCTCTATAGATCTTGATGCCCAATATATAAGCAACTTCACCGAGGTCTTTCATTGAAAAACTTTTATTCAAGTATCCTTTTATGCTGTCCAGAAATTCTATATCATTTCCAATCAAAAATATGCCATCCACATATGATATTAGAAATTCTATAGAGCTCCCACTCACTTTCTTGTAAATACAGGCTTCTCCAAAAGTCTGTATAAAACCATATGCTTTGATCACACTATCAAAACGTTTATTCCAACTCCGAGAGGCTTGCACCAGTCCATAAATGGATCGCTGGAGCCTGCATACTTTGTTAGCTCCCTTTGGATCGATAAAACCTTCAGGTTGCATCATATACAACTCTTCTTCCAGAAATCCATTCAGGAATGCAATCTTTACATCCATTTGCCAAATTTCATAATCATAAAATGCGGCAATTACTAACATGATTCGGACGTACTTAAGCATCGCTATGGGTGGGAAGGTCTCATCGTAGTCAACTCCTTGAACTTGTCGAAAACCTTTTGCAACAAGTCGAGCTTTGTAGACAGTAACATTACCATCAGCATATGGCTTCTTCTTGAAGATCCATTTGTTCTCGATGGCTTGTCGATCGTCAGGCAAGTCAACCAAAGTCCACACTTTGTTCTCATACATGGATCCCATCTCAGACTTCATGGCCTCAAGCCATTTTGCGGAATCTGGGCTCATCATCGCTTCCTCATAGTTCGTAGGTTCATCATGGTCAAGTAACATGACCTCCAGAACTGGATTACCGTACCACTCTGGTGCGGATCTTGCTCTGGTTGACCTACGAGGTTCGGTAGTAATTTGATCTAAAGTTTCTTGATCATCATCATTAGCTTCCTCACTAATTGGTGTAGATATCACAGGAACCGGTTTCTGTGATGAACTACTTTCCAATAAGGGAGCAGGAACAGTTACCTCATCAAGTTCTACTTTCCTCCCACTCACTTCTTTCGAGAGAAACTCCTTCTTTAGAAAGGATCCATTCTTAGCAACGAATATGTTGCCTTCAGATCTGTGATAGAACGTGTACCCAATAGTTTCCTTTGGGTATCCTATGAAGACACATTTCTCCGATTTGGGTTCGAGCTTATCAGGTTGAAGCTTTTTCACATAAGCATTGCAGCCCCAAACTTTAAGAAACGACAACTTTGGTTTCTTGCCAAACCATAGTTCATAAGGCGTCGTCTCAACGGATTTTGATGGTGCCCTATTTAACGTGAATGCAGCCATCTCTAAAGCATAACCCCAAAACGATAGAGGTAAATGAGTAAGAGACATCATAGATCGCACCATATCTAGTAAAGTACGATTACGACGTTCGGACACACCATTACGCTGTGGTGTTCCGGGTGGCGTGAGTTGCGAAACTATTCCGCATTGTTTCAAATGTAGGCCAAACTCGTAACTCAAATATTCTCGTCCATGATCAGATCATAGAAACTTTATTTTCTTGTTACGATGATTTTCCACTTCACTCTGAAATTCTTTGAACTTTTCAAATGTTTCAGATTTATGTTTCATTAAGTAGATATACCCATATCTACTCAAATCATCTGTGAAGGTGAGAACATAACGATACCCGCCGCGAGCCTCAATATTCATCAGAACATATACATCAGTATGCATGATTTCCAATAAATCTGTTGCTCGCTCCATAGTTCCGGAGAATGGCGTTTTAGTCATCTTGCCCATAAGGCATGGTTCGCAAGTACCAAGTGATTCATAATCAAGTGATTCCAAAAGTCCATCAGTATGGAGTTTCTTCATGCGCTTTATACCAATATGACCCAAACGGCAGTGCCACAAATAAGTTGCACTATCATTATCAACTCTGCATCTTTTGGCTTCAACATTATGAATATGTGTATCACTGCTATCGAGATTCAACAAGAATAGACCACTCTTTAAGTGTGCATGACCATAAACGATATTACTCATATAAATAGAACAACCATTATTATTAGATTTAAATGAATAACCGTCTCGCATCAAACAAGATGCAGATATAATGTTCATGCTTAATGCTGGCACAAAATAACAATTATTTAGGTCTAAAATTAATCCCGAAGGTATATGTAGAGGTAGCGTGCCGACGGCGATCACATCAACTTTGGAACCATTTCCCACGCGCATCGTCACCTCATCCTTTGCCAGTCTTCGCTTAATCCGTAGTCCCTGTTTTGAGTTGCAAATATTAGCAACAGAACCAGTATCAAATACCCAGGTGCTACTGCGAGCTCTGGTAAGGTACACATCAATAACATGTATATCACATATACCTTTGTTCACCTTGCCATCCTTCTTATCCGCCAAATACTTGGGGCAATTCCGCTTCCAGTGACCAGTCTGTTTGTAGTAGAAGCACTCAGTCTCTGGCTTAGGTCCAGACTTGGGTTTCTTCTCCTGAGCAGCAACTTGTTTGTCGTTCTTCTTGAAGTTCCCCTTCTTCTTCCCTTTGCCCTTTTTCTTGAAACTGGTGGTTTTATTGACCATCAACACTTGATGCTCCTTCTTGATTTCTACCTCCGCAACCTTTAGCATCGCGAAGAGCTCGGGAATAGTCTTATTCATCCCTTCCATATTATAGTTCATCACGAAGCTTTTGTAGCTTGGTGGCAGTGATTGAAGAACTCTGTCAATGACACTATCAACAGGAAGATTAACTCCCAGTTGAGTCAAGTGATTATGATACCCAGAGATTTGGAGTGTATGCTCACTGATAGAACTATTCTCCTCCATCTTGCAGCTATAGAACTTATTGGAGACTTCATATCTCTCAATCCGGGCATTTGCTTGAAATATTAACTTCAACTCCTGGAACATCTCATATGCTCCATGACGTTCAAAATGTTGGAGATCGTAGCAGAAAACAAAAAAAATCCTACGTTTCACCAAGATCAATCTATGGAGTCAACTAGCAACGAGCGAAGAGTGCATCTACATACCCTTGTAGATCGCGCACGGAAGCGTTCAAGAGAACGGGGATGATGGAGTCGTACTCGCCGTGATCCAAATCACCGATGACCAAGTGTCGAACAGACGGCACCTCCGCGTTCAACACACGTACGGAGTGGATGACGTCTCCTCCTTCTTGATCCAGCAAGGGGAAAGGAGAGGTTGATGAAGATCCAGCAGCACGAGGGCGTGGTGGTGGATGCAGCAGTGATCGCAGCAGGGCTTCGCCGAGCTTCTGCGAGAGGGAGAGGTGTAGCAGGGGAGAGGGAGGCGCCAAGGCTTGAGGTGTTGCTGCCCTCCCTCCCCCCTCCTTTATATAGGCCCCCTAGGGGGGTGCGCCGGCCCTAGGAGATGGGATCTCCTAGGGGGGCGGCGGCCAAGGGGGTGGAGTACCCCCCAAGGCAAGTGGAGGCGCCCCCTCCCCTAAGGTTCCCAACCCTAGGCGCATGGGGGGCCCAAGGGGGGGGCGCACCAGCCCACTATGGGTTGGTTCCCCTCCCCACTTCAGCCCATGGGGCCCTCCGGGATGGGTGGCCCCACCCGGTGGACCCCCGGGACCCATCCGGTGGTCCTGGTACAATACCGGTGACCCCGAAACTTTTCCGATGGCCGAAACTACACTTCCTATATATAATTCTTCACCTCCGGACAATTCCGGAACTCCTCGTGACGTCCAGGATCTCATCCGGGACTCCGAACAACTTTCGGATTACTGCATACTCATATCTATACAACCCTAGCGTCACCGAACCTTAAGTGTGTAGACCCTACGGGTTCGGGAGACAAGCAGACATGACCGAGACGACTCTCTGGTCAATAACCAACAGCGGGATCTGGATACCCATGTTGGCTCCCACATGCTCCTCGATGATCTCATCGGATGAACCACGATGTCGAGGACCTAATCAATCCCGTACTCAATTCCCTTTGTTAATCGGTACGTTACTTGCCCGGGACTCGATCGTCGGTATCCCAATACCTTGTTCAGTCTCGTTACCGGCAAGTCACTTTACTCGTACCGTAATGCATGATCCCATGATCAACCACTTTATCACATTGAGCTCATTATGATGATGCATTACCGAGTGGTCCCAGAGATACCTCTCCGTCATACGGAGTGACAAATCCCAGTCTCGATTCGTGCCAACCCAACAGACACTTTCGGAGATACCTGTAATGTACCTTTATAGTCACCCAGTTACGTTGTGACGTTTGGCACACCCAAGGCACTCCTACGGTATCCGGGAGTTGCACAATCTCATGGTCTAAGGAAATGATACTTGACATCCAGAAAAGCTACAGCAAACGAACTACACGATCTTTGTGCTATGCTTAGGTTTGGGTCTTGTCCATCACATCATTCTCCTAATGATGTGATCCCGTTATCAATGACATCCCCATGTCCATAGCCAGGAAACCATGACTATCTGTTGATCAACGAGCTAGTCAACTAGAGGCTCACTAGGGACACATTGTGGTCTATGTATTCACACATGTATTACGATTTCCGGATAATACAATTATAGCATGAATAATAGACAATTATCATGAACAAGGAAATATAATAATCATTTTATATTACCTCTAGGGCATATTTCCAACAGTCTCCCACTTGCACTAGAGTCAATCATCTAGTTACATTGTGATGAATCGAACACCCATGGAATTCTGGTGTTGATCATGTTTTGCTCTAGGGAGAGGTTTAGTCAACGGATCTGCTACATTCAGGTCCGTATGTACTTTACAAATCTCTATGTCTCCATTTTGAACACTTTCACGAATGGAGTTGAAGCGACGCTTGATATGCCTGGTCTTCCTGTGAAACCTGGGCTCCTTGGCAAGGGCAATAGCTCCAGTGTTGTCACAGAAGAGAGTCATCGGGCCTGACGCATTGGGTATGACTCCTAGGTCGGTAATGAACTCCTTCACCCAGACTGCTTCGTGTGCTACCTCCGAGGCTGCCATGTACTCCGCTTCACATGTAGATCCCGCCACAATGCTTTCCTTGCAACTGCACCAGCTTACTGCCCCACCATTCAAAATATACACGTATCCGGTTTGTGACTTAGAGTCATCCAGATCTGTGTCAAAGCTAGCATCGACGTAACCCTTTACGACGAGCTCTTCGTCACCTCCATAAACGAGAAACATTTCCTTAGCCCTTTTCAGGTACTTCAGGATATTTTTGACCGCTGTCCAGTGTTCCATGCCGGGATTACTTTGGTACCTTCCTACCAAACTCACGGCAAGGTTTACATCAGGTCTGGTACACAGCATAGCATACATGATAGACCCTATGGCCGAGGCATAGGGGACGACACTCATCTTTTCTCTATCTTCTGCCGTGGTCGGGTATTGAGCCAAGCTCAATCTCGTACCTTGCAATACAGGCAAGAACCCCTTCTTTGACTGATCCATTTTGAACTTCTTCAATATCTTGTCAAGGTACGTACTCTGTGAAAGACCAATGTGGCGTCTCGATCTATCTCTATAGATCTTGATGCCTAATATATAAGCAGTTTCTCCAAGGTCCTTCATTGAAAAACACTTGTTCAAATAGGCCTTTATGCTTTCCAAGAATTCTATATCATTTCCCATCAACAGTATGTCATCCACATACAATATGAGAAATGCTACAGAGCTCCCACTCACTTTCTTGTAAATGCAGGCTTCTCCATAAGTCTGCATAAACCCAAACGCTTTGATCATCTCATCAAAGCGAATGTTCCAACTCTGAGATGCTTGCACCAGCCCATAGAATGAGCGTTGGAGCTTGCACACCTTGTCAGCATTCTTAGGATCGACAAAACCTTCCGGCTGCATCATATACAATTCTTCCTTAAGGAAACCATTAAGGAATGTCATTTTGTCGTCCATTTGCCATATCTCATAATCATAGAATGCCGCAATTGCTAACATGATTCGGACGGACTTCAGCTTCGCTACGGGTGAGAAAGTCTCATCGTAGTCAACCGCTTGAACTTGTCGATAACCCTTAGCGACAAGCCGAGCCTTATAGATGGTCACATTACCATCCGCGTCTGTCTTCTTCTTAAAGATCCATTTATTTTCTATGGCTCGCCGATCATCGGGCAAGTCAGTCAAAGTCCATACTTCGTTTTCATACATGGATCCTATCTCGGATTTCATGGCTTCCAGCCATTTGTCGGAATATGGGCCCGCCATCGCTTCTTCATAGTTCGAAGATTCACCATTGTCTAACAACATGATTTTCAGGACAGGGTTGCCGTACCACTCTGGTGCGGAACGTGTCCTTGTGGACCTTCAAAGTTCAGTAGCAACTTGATCTGAAGTTTCATCATTATCATCATTAACTTCCTCCCTAGTCGGTGCAGGCACTTCAGGAACATTTTCTTGAGCTGCGCCACTCTCCAGTTCAAGAGGCAATACTTCATCAAGTTCTACTTTCCTCCCACTTACTTCTTTCGAGAGAAACTCTTTCTCTAGAAAGGATCCATTCTTGGCAACAAAGATCATGCCTTCAGATCTGAGGTAGAAGGTATACCCAATGGTTTCTTTAGGGTATCCTATGAAGACGCATTTTTCCGATTTGGGTTCAAGCTTTTCAGGTTGAAGTTTCTTGACGTAAGCATCGCATCCCCAAACTTTCAGAAACGACAGCTTAGGTTTCTTACCAAACCATAATTCATACGGTGTCGTCTCAATGGATTTCGACGGAGCCCTATTTAAAGTGAATGCGGCAGTCTCTATAGAATAACCCCAAAATGATAGCGGTAGATCGGTAAGAGACATCATAGATCGCACCATATCCAATAGGGTGCGATTACGACGTTCGGACACACCATTACACTGTGGTGTTCCAGGCGGCGTGAGTTGTGAAACTATTCCACATTTCCTTACGTCCGTGCCAAATTCGTGACTCAAATATTCTTCCCCACGATCTGATCGTAAGAACTTGATTTTCCTGTCACGTTGATTCTCAACCTCACTCTGAAATTCCTTGAACTTTTCAAAGGTCTCAGACTTGTGTTTCATTAAGTAGACATACCCATATCTACTCAAGTCATCAGTGAGGGTGAGAACATAACGATAGCCACCGCGAGCCTCAACACTCATTGGACCGCACACATCAGTATGTATGATTTCCAATAAGTTGGTTGCTCGCTCCATTGTTCCTGAGAATGGAGTCTTGGTCATTTTACCCATGAGGCATGGTTCGCACGTGTCAAATGATTCGTAATCAAGAGACTCTAAAAGTCCATCTGCATGGAGCTTCTTCATGCGTTTGACACCTATGTGACCAAGGCGGCAGTGCCACAAGTATGTGGGACTATCATTATCAACCTTACATCTTTTGGTATTCACACTATGAATATGTGTAGCATTACGCTCAAGATTCATTAAGAATAAACCATTCACCATCGGAGCATGACCATAAAACATATATGTCATATAAATAGAACAACCATTATTCTTGGATTTAAATGAGTAGCCATCTCGTATTAAACGAGATCCTGATACAATGTTCATGCTCAAAGTTGGTACTAAATAACAATTATTGAGGTTTAAAACTAATCCCGTAGGTAAATGTAGAGGTAGCGTGCCGACGGCGATCACATCGACCTTGGAACCATTCCCGACGCGCATCGTCACCTCGTCCTTCGCCAGTCTCCGCTTATTCCGCAGCTCCTGCTTTGATTTACAAATGTGAGCAACCGCACCGGTATCAAATACCCAGGAGCTACTACGAGTACTGGTAAGGTACACATCAATTACATGTATATCACATATACCTTTTGTGATGCCAGCCTTCTTGTCCGCTAAGTATTTGGGGCAGTTCCGCTTCCAGTGACCACTTCCCTTGCAATAAAAGCACCCAGTCTCGGGCTTGGGTCCATTCTTTGGCTTCTTACCGGGCGCAGCAACTCCCTTGCCGTCCTTCTTGAAGTTCTTCTTACCCTTGCCTTTCTTGAACTTAGTGGTTTTATTCACCATCAACACTTGATGTTCCTTTTTGACTTCTACCTCTGCCGATTTCAGCATTGCAAATACTTCAGGAATGGTCTTTTCCATCCCCTGCATATTGAAGTTCATCACAAAGCTCTTGTAGCTTGCTGGAAGCGACTGAAGGATTCTGTCAATGACCGCGTCATCCGGGAGATTAACTCCCAGCTGAGTCAAGCGGTTATGCAACCCAGACATTTTGAGTATGTGCTCACTGACAGAACTATTTTCCTCCATCTTAAAGCTGAAGAACTTGTCGGAGACTTCATATCGCTCGACCCGGGCATGAGCTTGGAAAACCATTTTCAGCTCTTCGAACATCTCATATGCCCCGTGTCGCTCAAAACGCTTTTGGAACCCCGGTTCTAAGCTGTAAAGCATGCCGCACTGAACGAGGGAGTAATCATCAGCACGCGTCTGCCAAGCATTCATAACGTCTTGGTTCTGTGGGACGGGTGCGTCACCTAGCGGTGCTTCTAGGACATAATCTTTCTTGGCAGCTATGAGGATGATCCTCGGGTTCCGGACCCAGTCCGTATAGTTGCTGCCATCGTCTTTCAGCTTGGTTTTCTCTAGGAACGCGTTGAAGTTGAGGACAACGTTGGCCATTTGATCTACAAGACATATTGTAAAGATTTTAGACTAAGTTAATGATAATTAAGTTCATCTAATCAAATTATTCAATGAACTCTCACTTAGATAAACATCCCTCCAGTCATCTAAGTATAACATGATCCGAGTTGACTAGGCCGTGTCCGATCATCACGTGAGACAGACTAGTCAACATCGGTGAACATCTTCATGTTGATCGTATCTTCTATACGACTCATGCTCGACCTTTCGGTCTTCTGTGTTCCGAGGCCATGTCTATACATGCTAGGCTCGTCAAGTCAACCTAAGTGTATTGCATGTGTAAATCTGTCTTACACCTGTTGTATGTGAACGTTGGAATCTATCACACCCGGTCATCACGTGGTGCTTCGAAACAATGAACTGTCGCAACGGCGCACAGTTAGGGGGAACACTTTCTTGAAATTATTATGAGGGATCATCTTATTTACTACCGTCGTTCTAAGTAAACAAGATGCAAAAACATGATAAACATCACATGCAATCAAATAATAGTGACATGATATGGCCAATATCATATAGCTCCTTTGATCTCCATCTTGGGGCTCCATGATCATCTTGTCACCGGCATGACACCATGATCTCCATCATCATGATCTCCATCATCGTGTCTTCTTGAAGTTGTCTCGTCATCTATTACTTCTACTACTATGGCTAACGCTTTAGCAATAAAGTAAAGTAATTACATGACGTTTATGTTGACACGCAGGTCATAAATAAATAAAGACAACTCCTATGGCTCCTGCCAGTTGTCATACTCATCGACATGCAAGTCGTGATTCCTATTACAAGAACATGATCAATCTCATACATCACATATATCATTCATCATTCATCACAACCTTTGGCCATATCACATCACAAAACACTTGCTGCAAAAACAAGTTAGACGTCCTCTAATTGTTGTTGCAAGTTTTTACGTGGCTGCTATAGGTTTCTAGCAAGAACGTTTCTTACCTACGCCAAAACCACAACGTGAATTGCCAATTTCTATTTACCCTTCATAAGGACCCTGTTCATCGAATCCAATCCGACTAAAGTGGGAGAGACAGACACCCACCAGCCACCTTATGCAACTAGTGCATGTCAGTCGGTGGAACCGGTCTCACGTAAGCATACGTGTAAGGTTGGTCTGGGCCGCTTCATCCCACGATGCCGCCGAATCAAGATAAGACTAGTAACGGCAAGCAAATTGACAATATCGACGCCCACAACTACTTTGTGTTCTACTCGTGCATAGTAACTACGCATAGACCTAGCTCATGATGCCACTGTTGGAGATCGTAGCAGAAAACAAAAAAAATTCCTACGTTTCACCAAGATCAATCTATGGAGTCAACTAGCAACGAGAGGAGAGTGCATCTACATACCCTTCTAGATTGCGCGCGAAAGCGTTCAAGAGAACGGGGATGATGGAGTCGTACTCGCCGTGATCCAAATCACCGATGACCAAGTGCCGAACAGACGGCACCTCCGCGTTCAACACACGTACGGAGCGGATGACATCTACTCCTTCTTGATCCAGCAAGGGGAAAGGAGAGGTTGATGAAGATCCAGCAGCACGACGGCGTGGTGGTGGATGCAGCAGTGATCGCAGCAGGGCTTCGCCGAGCTTCTGCGAGAGGGAGAGGTGTAGCAGGGGAGAGGGAGGCGCCAAGGCTTGAGGTGTTGCTGCCCTCCCTCCCCCCTCCTTTATATAGGCCCCCTAGGGGGGTGCGCCGGCCCTAGGAGATGGGATCTCCTAGGGGGGGCGGCGGCCAAGGGGGTGGAGTACCCCCCAAGGCAAGTGGAGGCGCCCCCTCCCCTAAGGTTCCCAACCCTAGGCGCATGGGGGGCCCAAGGGGGGGGCGCACCAGCCCACTATGGGTTGGTTCCCCTCCCCACTTCAGCCCATGGGGCCCTCCGGGATGGGTGGCCCCACCCGGTGGACCCCCGGGACCCATCCGGTGGTCCTGGTACAATACCAGTGACCTCGAAACTTTTCCGATGGCCGAAACTACACTTCCTATATATAATTATTCACCTCCGGACAATTCCGGAACTCCTCGTGACGTCCAGGATCTCATCCGGGACTCCGAACAACTTTCGGATTACTGCATACTCATATCTATACAACCCTAGCGTCACCGAACCTTAAGTGTGTAGACCCTACGGGTTCGGGAGACAAGCAGACATGACCGAGACGACTCTCTGGTCAATAACCAACAGCGGGATCTGGATACCCATGTTGGCTCCCACATGCTCCTCGATGATCTCATCGGATGAACCATGATGTCGAGGACCTAATCAATCCCGTACTCAATTCCCTTTGTCAATCGGTACGTTACTTGCCCGAGACTCGATCGTCGGTATCCCAATACCTTGTTCAGTCTCGTTACCGGCAAGTCACTTTACTCGTACCGTAATGCATGATCCCATGATCAACCACTTGATCACATTGAGCTCATTATGATGATGCATTACCGAGTGGGCCCAGAGATACCTCTTCGTCATACGGAGTGACAAATCCCAGTCTCGATTCGTGCCAACCCAACAGACACTTTTGGAGATACCTGTAATGTACCTTTATAGTCACCCAGTTACGTTGTGACGTTTGGCACACCCAAGGCACTCCTACGGTATCCGGGATTTGCACAATCTCATGGTCTAAGGAAATGATACTTGACATCCAGAAAAGCTACAGCAAACGAACTACACGATCTTTGTGCTATGCTTAGGTTTGGATCTTGTCCATCACATCATTCTCCTAATGATGTGATCCCGTTATCAATGACATCCTCATGTCCATAGCCAGGAAACCATGACTATCTGTTGATCAACGAGCTAGTCAACTAGAGGCTCACTAGGGACACATTGTGGTCTATGTATTCACACATGTATTACGATTTCCGGATAATACAATTATAGCATGAATAATAGACAATTATCATGAACAAGGAAATATAATAATCATTTTATTATTGCCTCTAGGGCATATTTCCAACACAAAATGTCGTTGAAGTCCCAGTTATAAGCCGTAAAGCATGGCACACTGAACTATCGAGTAGTCATCAGCTTTACTCTGCCAAACGTTCTTAACATTGTCAGCAGCATCTGCAGCAGGCCTGGCACCCAGCAGTGCTTCCAGGACGTAATTCTTCTGTGCAGCAATGAGGAAAATCCTCAAGTTACGGACCCAGTCAGTGTAATTGCTACCATCATCTTTCAACTTTGCTTTCTCAAGGAACGCGTTTAAAATTCAACGGAACAACAGCACGGGCTATCTATCTACAACAACATAGATAAGCAAAATACTATCGGGTACTAAGTTCATGATAAATTTAAGTTCAATTAATCATATTACTTTAAGAACTCCCACTTAGATAGACATCCCTCTAATCATCTAAGTGATCACGTGATCCATATCAACTAAACCATAACCGATCATCACGTGAAATGGAGTAGTTTTCAATGGTGAACATCACTATGTTGATCATATCTACTATATGATTCATGCTCGACCTTTCGGTCTCGGTGTTCCGAGGCCATATCTGCATATGCTAGTCTCGTCAAGTTTAACCCAAGTATTTTGCGTGTGCAAAACTGGCTTGCAGCCGTTGTAGATGGACGTAGAGCTTATCACACCTGATCATCACGTGGTGTCTCGGCACGACAAACTTTGGCAACGGTGCATACTCAGGGAGAACACTTTAATCTTGAAATTTAGTGAGAGATCATCTTATAATGCTACCATCAAACAAAGCAGAATAAGATGCATAAAGGATAAACATCACATGCAATCAATATAAGTGATATGATATGGCCATCATCATCTTGTGCTTGTGATCTCCATCTCCGAAGCACCGTCATGATCACCATCGTCACCGACGCGACACCTTGATCTCCATCGTAGCATCGTTGTCGTCTCGCCAACTATTGCTTCTACGACTATCGCTACCACTTAGTGATAAAGTAAAGCAATTACAGGGCGATTGCATTGCATACAATAAAGCGACAACCATATGGCTCCTGCCAGTTGCCTATAACTCCGTTATAAAACATGATCATCTCATACAATAATTATAGCATCATGTCTTGACCATATCACATCACAACATGCCCTGCAAAAATAAGTGAGACATCCTCTACTTTGTTGTTGCAAGTTTTACGTGGCTGCTACGGGCTGAGCAAGAACCGTTCTTACCTACGCATCAAAACCACAACGATAGTTCATCAAGTTGGTGCTATTTTAACCTTCTCAAGGACCGGGCGTAGCCACACTCGGTTCAACTAAAGTTGGAGAAACTGACACCCGTCAGCCACCTGTGTGCAAAGCACGTTGGTAGAACCAGTCTCGCGTAAGCGTACGCGTAATGTCGGTCCAGGCCGCTTCATCCAACAATACCGCCGAACCAAAGTATGACATGCTGGTAAGTAGTATGACTTGTATCGCCCACAACTCACTTGTGTTCTACTCGTGCATATAACATCTACGCATAAAACATGGCTTGGATGCCACTATAGGGGAACGTAGTAATTTCAAAAAAATTCCTACGCACACGCAGGATCATGGTGATGCATAGCAACGAGAGGGGAGAGTGTCGTCCACGTACCCTCGTAGACCATTAAGCAGAAGCGTTATGACAACGCGGTTGATGTAGTCGTACATCTTCACGATCGACCGATCCTCAGTACCGAACGTACGACACCTCCGCGTTCAGCACACGTTCAGCTCGGTGACGTCCCATGAACTCACGATCTAGTAGAGCTCGGGGAAGAGTTTCGTCAGCACGACGGCGTGGTGACGATGTTGATGAAGTTCTGCAGCAGGGCTTCCCCTAAGCACCGCACACGGCTGGGAGAGATCTTTTGTGATCAACTTGTGTGTCTAGAGGTGCCCCCCTGCCCCTGTATATAAAGGAGCAAGGGGGCGGCCGGCCGGCTCTTGTTGGCGCGCCTAGGAGGAGGAATCCTCCTCCTAGTAGGAGTAGGATTCCTCCCTTTCCTACTCCTACTAGGAGGGGGAAGGCAGGGAGAGAAAGAGAAGGAAAGGCCCGCCCCCCCCCCCCCCCGCCCTTCTCCGAGTCCAATTCGGACAGGGGGAAGGGGGCGCGCTACCTGCCCTAGGCCGGCCCCTCTCTCTTTCCCTTATGGCCCAACAAGGCCCATTAGTCCCCGGGGGGTTCTGGTAACACCTCCGTCCTCCGGTAAAATCCCGATTTCACCTGGAACTATTCCGATGTCCAAATGTAGGCTTCCAATATATCAATCTTTACATCTCGACCATTTCGAGACTCCTCATCATGTCCGTGATCAAATCCGGGACTCCGAACTACCTTCGGTACATCAAAACACATAAACTCATAAAACCGATTGTCACAGAACTTTAAGTGTGCGGACCCTACGGGTTCGAGAACTATGTAGACATGACCGAGACACGTCTCCGGTCAATAACCAATAGCGGAACCTGGATGCTCATATTGGTTCCTACATATTCTACGAAGATCTTTATCGGTCAAACCGCACAACACTATACGTTGTTCTCTTTGTCATCGGTATGTTACTTGCCCGAGATTCGATCATCGGTATCCAATACCTAGTTCAATCTCGTTACCGGCAAGTCTCTTTACTCATTCCTTAATACATCATCCCGTAACTAACTCATTAGTTAACATGCTTGCAAGGCTTATAGTGATGTGTATTACCGAGAGGGCCCAGAGATACCTCTCTGACAATCGGAGTGACAAATCCTAGTCTTGATCTATGCCAACTCAACAAGTACCATCGGCGACACCTGTAGAATACCTTTATAATCACCCAGTTATGTTGTGACGTTTGGTAGCACACAAAGTGTTCCTCTGGTATTCGGGAGTTGCGTAATCTCATAGTCATAAGAACATGTATAAGTCATGAACAAAGCAATAGCAGTAAACAAACGATCAAGTGCTAAGATAATGGAATGGGTCAAGTCAATCACATCATTCTCCTAATGATGTGATCCCATTGATCAAATAACAACTCATGTCTATGGTTAGGAAACTTAACCATCTTTGATCAATGAGCTAGTCAAGTAGAGGCATACTAGTGACACTATGTTTGTCTATATATTCACACATGTATTATGTTTCCGGTTAATACAATTTTAGCATGAATAATAAAAATTTATCATGAAATAAGGAAATAAATAATAACTTTATTATTGCCTCTAGGGCATATTTCCTTCACCAAGTCCATCGGGAATTGACCGGGGACACAAGTGTGGGTGCCTCCTACTGTGGAGGAGCCTACCCAGACTCGGGCACTGATGCCGGGCTAGGAGTAGTTTGAGTGCCGTCGCTCTTACTACCATGGTTGTGTGCTTATGATGTCAGCGGTGTATGTTATCTGGCGAGAGGGGTGTCGGGGCGGCGGCCCTGGATGGAGGTCCACATGGTTGCTCTTCGGCGGGCATCACTGAGGTGGTGGCGGCACTTCTCTCAGGTTGTGTGGGCAACGAGAGGAGGTGTGCCGGGTAGCTCGGACGTGCCCCCTCCTCTCTCTCTATCTCTCTCTCTCTCTGTGAGGGGCGATGTCCTTATCCAAATCTGGGATTCTGGCATCGCCGCGTTCCTCCTGCGACCTTGTTGGGGGCACGGATGAGTTGCCAAGCGAAGTTTCGTGCCTTGGCGTCCACGATGACGACACCCATGGGTGTCACACTCTTCTTGAAGACGGGGCTATGGTGACCTTTGTCCGATGTGGACTCGATAACGGCGACTGAGGGAGTCCTGGATTAGGGGGTGTTCGGGTAGCCGGACTATACCTTCAGCCGGACTCCTGGACTATGAAGATACAAGATTGAAGACTTCGTCCCGTGTCCGGATGGGACTTCCCTTGGCGTGGAAGGCAAGCTTGGCGATGCGTATATTCAAGATCTCCCACCATTGTAACCGACTCTATGTAACCCTAACCCTATCAGGTGTCTATATAAACCGGAGGGTTGTAGTCCGTAGGCGATCAACTCCATATACAACAATCATACCGTAGGCTAGCTTCTAGGGTTTAGCCTCCTTGATCTCGTGGTAGATCTACTCTTGTACTACCCATATCATCAATATTAATCAAGCACGACGTAGGGTTTTACCTCCATCAAGAGGGCCCGAACCTGGGTAAAACATCGTGTTCCCTGCCTCCTGTTACCATCCGGCCTAGACGCACAGTTCGGGACCCCCTACCCAAGATCCGCCGGTTTTGACACCGACATTGGTGCTTTCATTGAGAGTTCCTCTGTGCCGTCACAACCAGGAAGGATGCCTCCTCCCGTCTTTAAAGACGGCACCGTTGCTAAGGGAGCCTTGGCTGTCGGCCAAACCCTCCGGCTAGGTGGTTTCCTCATGACCGCCTATTCAGCTGTTGCACCGACGGTGACCTCTCGGGTCATCAAAAGCAACCTACACGTCAGCTCGAAGCTCGTCGAGCAGCTAGATCCAATGGAGCTCTCTTCCGTAAACGAGCTCTTGGATCGCATCGCCGCCCTGGGGGTCGCTACGGATTACGACCAGGTTGGGCTTAAACCCGATCTAAGAGAAATTAACTCTCCCCAAGTCACCCACCACGTTGCCGTGGTAGAGGCGCAGTGTGGCGACCCTTCATCTATTTTAAGGACTAGCTACGTCCGAATTCCCGACTCCTCCAAGCCGGATACCCGCGGAGAGGAGGATGTAACTCAAGACCTGAGCTTAGGATCAGGCAACGGGCTAGATTCGTTGGACAACATCCAAGAATCCAAACTTCAAAGTTCGGAAACTCTTCGGCCTCCGAATCTTGGATTGGGTGAGGTTTCAGATTCAATGACACCCGCCCACCCGAACATAAGCGATCTCTCCCAAATCAGGCAGAAGCCCGAGGAAACAGTACATCATTACTGGGCCAGATTCCTCCTGGTTATGAACAGGATAAAGGATTGCCGCGAGGGAGATGCAATCTCAATTTTCTGCAGTAATTGCACGGACGAGGGAATCCTTAATGCCGTAAGTCGTCGTGATATTACACGCTTCGCTGACTTGGCGTCCATAGTACAAAAATACTGTGCGATGGAAAGCGCCTAGAAAACCGAAATAAAATTTTGGGATAATCCGGCCTTGAATAATAATCCCGTCCGAACTAAGAGGGTGCATCATCATAGGACACCCGGGATAAACACTAAAAAGCCAAAACCCTCTACAGGGCATGGAACCGTACTGGAAAGGTGGCTTGATGGACCCTGTAGAATTCACAGTACAGAGGACGCCACACCAACTCACAGCCTTAGAGCATGTTGGATACTCCGGCAGGTGGCCAAAATTGGTGAGGACCTCTTAATTCTGGAGGCCGCAGAAAGCCAGTCCGAGGACACGAGTACCATTCTCACAGTCTTCGAGACTTTCGCATCAAACAATATGCGAAAAAGAACACTCCGCAGCCTCGCCGAAGTCTATCAAGTTGCAACAATAAATCCATGGAGCGACACTGCTATTACCTTCAATGCAAGTGATGAACCTAGATTCCGAACAGCCCGAGCACCAGCCGCATTGGTCCTCGGTCCCATAGTGGACGGCTTTTGCCTCACCAAGGTGCTCATGGATGGAGGCAGCGGACTGAACCTCATTTATGAGGAAACCCTTCAAAAAATGGAAATAGACTGGAACCGCGTCGAGCGAAGCAGCACAACCTTTAGAGGAATAATCCCCAGTCGGGAAGCGCGCTGCACAGGAAAAATCACACTAGATGTGGTGTTCGGCACGCTGGATAATTACAGGTCCGAAGAAGTCACGTTTCAGGTGGCCCCGTTTAAGAGCGGATATCACGCTTTACTAGGGCGGGAAGCATTCACAATCTTCCAAGCAATACCCCATTACGGGTACATGAAGCTTAAGATGCCCGGGCCGAATGAAATTATCACTCTAGCTAGTGATCCGGACATAGCACTCCGCGCCGAAAACAAGACGGCCGCATTAGCCCTTGAGGCACTATCCGAAGCCTTAGCGGCCGAGGAACTGACTGCGCTGCGCTCCACGGTTAACAGGGATGATGTGATACTCGATAAGAGATCCAAATCCACATCCTTCAAGCCAGCTGACGAAATAGTCAAATTCCAGGTCCATCCAACGGACCCCAATAAAACAGCTTCCATCGGGGCACGACTGAACCCTGATGTAGACGCCGCACTGCGAGAGTTCCTACGAGAGAACTAGGAAATTTTCGCCTGGCACCCTTCAGACATGCCAGGGATCCCACGCAGGCTGGCCGAACACAGCTTAAATATCCTAAAAGGATTCAAACCTGTCAAACAAGCCCTTCGGCGTTTTTCCGAACCCAAGAGACAGGCTATGGGAGAGGAGCTAGCCAAGCTATTGGAGGCCGGATTCATTAGAGACATAAAACATCTGGACTGGCTAGCAAACCTGGTGATGGTACCAAAGAAGGACAAATCCTGGCGCCTGTGTGTCGATTTTAAAGACCTTAACAAGGCTTGCCCAAAGGATCCCTTCCCCCTCCCCCGTATCGATCAAATTATCGATGCCACCGCAGGACACGATTCGTTGTGTTTCCTCGATGCATACTCCGGTTACCATCAAATCAAGATGGCAGAATCAGACCAAGCTGCAACAGCATTCATCACACCATACGGCCCATTCTGCTTCAACACAATGCCCTTCGGGCTAAAAAATGCCGGCGGAACATATCAGCGCATGATCCAAACATGTCTGGCAAACCAGATCGGCAAAACAATGGAGGCGTATGTGGATGATGTGGTCATCAAATCAAGACATGTCGAATCCCTAGTAAATGGCTTGAGGCTTAGATTCGATAACCTCCGACAATATGACATCAAGCTCAACCCAGAAAAATGCGTCTTCGGCGTTCCAGCCGGAAAGCTCTTGGGCTTCATTGTATCCGGTAGAGGAATTGAAGCAAACCCAGCCAAGATCCAAGCTTTGTCACAATTGGATGTCCCAAAGGACCTTAAACAAATACAAAAATTAACCGGGTGCGTGGCGGCTTTAAGCCGCTTCATCTCCCGCTTGGGAGAAAAGGCACTACCCCTCTATCGCCTCCTTCGGCGCACCGAACACTTCGAGTGGACGGAGGCTGCCACGGCCGGACTTGATGAAATAAAAGCCATATTGGCAACAAACCCAGTCCTGGCCGCGCCGAACACCGGTGAACCAATGTTATTGTACATTGCAGCAACACATCAAGTTGTCAGCGCAGTGCTCGTTGTCGAGCGGGAAATGGATGGACACAAATTCCCCCTTCAAAGGCCGGTCTACTACGTATCCACTGTCCTCACTCCATGCAAATCACGGTACCCGCATTATCAAAAGATTGCATACGCGGTATTCATGGCATCCCGGAAGCTACGACACTACTTTCAAGAGTGTTCCATAACAGTAGCCTCGGAAGTACCACTCAACGATATTATCAACAACCACGACGCAACGGGCCGGATTGCAAAATGGGCCATCGAGCTTCTCCCGTTCGATATAACCTATAAGCCACGGCGAGCTATTAAATCGCAAGTTTTGGCCGACTTCGTCGCAGAATGGACGGAGGCCGAGCTCCCTAAAGAGTACGGCACATATTCAAACTGGATTATGCATTTCGACGGCTCCAAAATGTTGGCCGGACTGGGGGCTGGCATCATCCTGACGTCCCCCACAGGAGACACAGTCCAATATGTGCTCCAGATCATGTACATGGATTCCAACAATGCAGCCGAATATGAGGCCCTCCTACATGGTCTCCGGATAGCAGTATCCATGGGTATCCAACGCCTAGAGGTACGCGGGGATTCAAACCTCGCGATATCCCAAATAAATGGGGACTTCGACGCCAAGGACCCAAAAATGGCAGCTTACCGCAACGCCGTCCTAAAAATGTCAGCTCGATTCGAAGGGCTGGAGTTTCACCATATAGCCCGAGAAAACAATCAAGCAGCGGACGTCCTGGCACGCATCGGAGAAAAACGCGATGCAGTCCCCCCCAACATCTTTTTGGAAAGATTGTTTAAGCCATCCGTAGCATGGGAGGGGGAACCCGCAAATAACAGCCCGGACCCAGCCGCACCACTCGACGCCGAACAATCTGACACAATTGGAGGCTCTGCCAATGAAATTACACCTTCAGCCCACGTAATAATGGCGGTCATCGCCCCGTGGACAGAACCATTCCTAGACTACCTTACTAGGCAGGAACTCCCGGAGGACCAAAACGAGGCCCGCTGCATAGTGCGGCGATCTAAAGCCTATAGAGTCCATGAGGGAGAGCTTTATAAGAAAAGCACTACCGGAGTCCTTCAAAGGTGCATCTCCGAAGAGGAAGGGCGGAACCTTCTGGCTGAAATTCATGCCGGACTCGGTGGTCACCACACCGCTGCTCGGTCCCTTGTTAGCAAGGCTTTCCGTACAGGCTTTTATTGGCCGACGGCCCGGGCAGACGCTCAGGACCTAGTCCAACGATGCGCTGGTTGCCAACTTTTTGCCAACCAAAGCCATATGCCACCCACCGCACTCCAAACTATACCCATCACCTGGCCTTTTGCGGTCTGGGGGCTTGACATGGTCGGACCCCTTAAAGGTGGGACCGATAGGAAAAAATACTTACTGGTCATGGTGGATAAATTCACCAAATGGATAGAAGCCAAGCCTGTTAAAACGGCCAAATCCGGACCTGTGATAGACTTCATATTCGGGGTTGTACACCGTTATGGCGTCCCCCACAGCATCATAACCGATAACGGTACAAACTTTACCGCCGACGAGGTAAAACTCTGGTGCAAAACATGGGCATCAAGCTCGATTATGCTTCCGTCTATCACCCACAAACCAACGGCCAGGTCGAACGTGCAAATGGTCTTATCATGAGCGGCATTAAACCCAGACTGGTGTGGTCCCTCAAGGAATCTAACACGCACTGGGTAGAGGAGCTCGACTCCGTGCTATGGGGGCTGCGGACCACGCCAAATCGCACCACCGGATACACACCATTTTTTATGGTGTACGGCGCAGAGGCAGTTCTGCCCTGTGACATAATTCATGACTCACCTAGAGTGTGCATGTACGAAGAAAGAGAAGCCGAGCTCGATCGGCAGGACAACTTGGACGCCCTGGAGGAGGAGCGTGACGTGGCAAAAGCCCGCTCCGCATTTTATCAACAGCAGGCCCGAAGATATCAAAGCAGAGAAGTACGAGCCAAAAATTACAATGTTGGCGAACTAGTTCTACGCCTGCCGGATAAGAAAAAGGACAAACTCAAGCCCAAGTGGGAAGGTCCATTCATAATCGACCAAGTCCTGACTGGCGGGGCGTACCGCCTGCGAGATGCATCGGATAACCGACTCGAGCCAAACCCGTGGAACGCCACCCGTCTCCGAAGATTCTATGCCTAGCGCCGGACTCTGTGTTCGTCTCCTTCCTCTGTCCATTTTTTGCATTTTTCCGTCTTACATTTCTCTCCTTCCCCTCTTTTCTTTTATAGCCCTTAAAGGCTCATCTAGTGACGCGCCACTCGCGCTCATTAAACCTGGGGGCTTCTTTAACAGAAGCTTATTTATACAGGCTTCACGCCCAACACATGCGTCAAACTTCCGCATGTACCTTTTTCTTCACCATTATATGCATCGATATGACTTAAGTTTTGGCCAAGCTGGGTTGCCTGGCTCCTGTGCTTACCCCTACGTTCCCGATTGTTCGGCTAGGTGGTAAAGGGAGCACCTCTGCGATTGTTACTGCCGGGTCAGCCGGATGTGTACCTCAGACTGGGTGAAGCCGAAAGCTAGCGTTCTTAAGGGAATATTTGGTCGGTGAGATAAAAGATGATCCTTTTACTCATTTTATGCGCCCCCAGATGCTTTTTTCTGCGTCTTTTTACGCAGTCCGGACATGCACTTTAGGGCATGCCTCCCAGCGAAAGGAACCCCTAACGGAACTATTCTCTCTGGAAGATGTTTATTACTAACCATGTAATATAACATAACTAGTTGGGCACTTGTCTGATAAAGCACTAATGACCCCTACGCCTGGTCTCCACGCATACCCCGGTTCTTATATAACCGCTATGGTATTCGGACACACTTCGGACCGTCAGGTCCCGAGGTTGAAGCGAAAAGGTCAGCAACGACAAACGATCTACAATCCGGCTAGAAGGCATTACACATGTCAATTCAAAATTACATAGTCATTCTGACTGATTGTATTCCTCTTCTATACCATCTAACAGGCTGTCTAATTTACATTCCTGCTGGGAATACTTTGCGGCTAACTCTACTTGGCCGTATACTAAGCTTACAGGGATCTCCTTCCCGTCAGGCCCCACTGGTCCGACCTCGGCCATGTGGTTTGGGTCAGACTTCGTAAAACGGGTCTTCACCATGGCCCAGGCCTCCCTAGCGCCTTGTCGGCAGGCCGATATCTTCCACAGCGGGAAGCGCCACCGAGCTCCCTTCAGCTTCTCCGCAAGCTCTCCAAGGCCCTCGGGCATGGAGTGGGCAGGCCATAAGGCTTGGGCAACGCCTCGCATCGCCTGCCGAATTCGCTCGTGCAGTTGCATGAGTTCGGGAAGAAGGTCACCCGTAGAACCGGGCATCTCCTCTGCAGGACGACCTGTGAGCATACCTACAGACATTACTCTGTTAGTCGACTTCCTCGCCGAACTCTTTTTTCAAAGTTCGTTCAAGCACTTACTAAATATGCCGCGTCGAAGCTGCTGATTCTCCTTCGTGGAGTCCGACAGCTGGCCACGAACATCTTTAAGTTCGACGTCCAGCCTGGTGTTGGCATCCTGAAGATCATTCTTCTCTCGCCTCACCTTTGTCAACGTACTCTCACCGGCCTTTAGCCGGCGTAAGAGTTGTTGCTTTTCCGGATCGAGTCCGGCGCCATCTGCAACATGATTTGTCAGATTTGCACCCACACCGCACAATACTAATCTTTCGAAGTGTATCTTACCTGAGGGGGTCTCTTTGGGCTCCCCTGCTGTGGCTAGTGCGGCCTCTAGTTGGGCCTTGCACTTTTCCAGCTCCTGGGATAGTACAGTATTCTTCTCTGTAAGAACCTGCATATTAAATGATCCTTAAATCAGTTGCTCTAACTGTTTCAAGTCTCGGGGGCTACTGGTATATATATTTGACCAAAATTTTCTTACCCGTATGTCTTTTACATACTGCTCCGTGGCTCTGGCTAAACCATTTTGAGCGGCATGGAGGTACGCATCTCCTGAATTAAAGGCATCTAAAGCCTCTTGGGAGAAACAAGCGTCGCGTAGAACTGTCCGGCGATGCCTGTGGTTCATGGCACTCTCCACTTTAGAATTTGTGGCAGACATCCTGTCCGCATCCTCTGTCGGAGGAGCGTCCGGTGCGCGCCTTGTGCTCGCCTCCGCTTCCTGGCCAGACGTTGGAGCCTGGCTGGTGGAGGCGCGATTGGCAACCTCTCCGGATGTAGTCCGGCGAGGTCTCTTCGTTCTGAAGATAGCACGAACGTTAATATGCCCTGACAGAATAACACCAGGGAAACAGAGGGTGCGCTATACCTTTGCGCCGGCATCTCAGTCTGGACTACGTTCCTTTTTGCCCCACGGGGCCCTGCGGCCCCTCGTTGGCTAGCCGCCGCAGGTTCGGCCTCCTGCCTCGGAAATCTCCCCTGCAAAACACGGTTGTCGTCAGAAACACCAGAATACGTGAGAGTGGAATCTCTCTCAAGGGAATGAGACTCCGGTTTCTGTCACCTGGGAGGCTGGGATTAACCCTGGGTAATCAACCGTGATGGCTACCAAGGTATTGTCCTTGCTTAGCTGATGGAACACCCCGTCGATAAGCTCCACCGATATGTCTGAATCCTCTTCGGAGTCCGGATCGAGGGACCGTTCTGGGTCCTCGGGCTGTGGAGGGCAGCTGTTTATATCCTTTACCACCTGTCGCAGTTCCTGCATTGAAGTCGTTAGACTACATATCTAACCGTGGGAGTATAAAACAAACGGGCAAGCGCAATTATTCACTTACCCAACTTGGAGGATCGTACATAGTAAATCCGGCCTACGGATTGACGCGGAGGAATTCCTCCTTTTCTCCCTTGTACAAAGAGGACAAGATCTTTACTAGGGCGGCAGCTGAGGCCGGCCCCTTACGACCGTAACGTGTGGCGTCATCCTCCCCGTTGAAATCCCACATGGGGTGGCCTCTATATTGAAGCGGCTGCACCCCCCGCATAATGCATGCGGCCATGACTCCAATCATGGTTAGTCCGGAATGAGCCAACAGTCTTATCCGGCCCATCAGGTAAAGGACGTCTCTGTCGCTTTCTCTCTGAGAGCTCCGCGGACGCCAGCTCAAGCGTTTCTTCAATGGAGCACTGTTGAACTTAGGGAGACCGGCCCGGATAGGGTCCGGTAGCGGGACGTCATCTATATAAAACCATTCCGAAGGCCAGTCCTCGGATGCCTTCTTTGGGGTTCCAGATAGGTATCCGGTCCCGGCGATGCGCCATACTTCGGCTCCGCCCACTTGGTATATAGACCCCTTTTGAGAACGGGGCACCAGGCAGAATAACCTCTTCCACAGCGCGAAATGAGCCTCCACGCCTAAAAATAGCTCGCAAAGGGCGACGAAACCCGCAATATGCAATACGGAGGCGGGCGTGAGATTGTGCGGCTGGAGGCCGTAGAACTCCAGAAGCCCGCGGAGAAATGGATGAATTGGAAATCCCAATCCCCTTATTAGATAAGGGACGAGGCACACCCGCTCTCCTTTAGAAGGATTGGGGGTGCTCTCCGCTTGTTTTCCGCCATTATAGGTGGCGAGACCGGCTCGGACTGGGACCATGTATGCCTGAGGGAGAAATCCCTTGGCCTGAAGTGACGCTAACTCGCTATGCGGGATGGTGCAACTCTCCCAGTCCCCGGGTTTGGGACCGGAGGGGCGAGGGGAGGAGCTGCGACGGCTGGTCATGTTGGAATGGACCTTTGCTGGAAGAGCTCTGATGATAACTCGCAGAAAGGAGAAGATGTGGTTTGGACTTAAATCCCCATCCCGTTAAATAGGCGGCTCGTTTATACGGCTAGGAGTGTGGAGGTAAAAACACCCCGGCTTTTCGCATTCGTTTGAACACGTGGAAGACGGCCATTATTGGGCGTGGAAGCCGAGGAGCACTACATTACAAAAATCGGACATTATTCCTACAGGTACACAAGATTTGGAGAAGAACCCGCCTTGCAATGCCGAACAATCTGCGCGCCGGACTCATCGTCATTGAAGCCTGGTTCGGGGGCTACTGAGGGAGTCCTGGGGGGGTGTTTGGGTAGCCGGACTATACCTTCAGCGGACTCCTGGACTATGAAGATACAAGATTAAAGACTTCGTCCCGTGTCCGGATGGGACTTTCCTTGGCGTGAAAGGCAAGCTTGGCGATGCGGATATTCAAGATCTCCTACCATTGTAACCGACTCTATGTAATCGTAACCCTATCCGGTGTCTATATAAACCGGAGGGTTGTAGTCCGTAGGCGATCAACTCCATATACAACAATCATACCGTAGGCTAGCTTCTAGGGTTTAGCCTCCTTGATCTCGTGATAGATCTACTCTTGTACTATCCATAGCATCAATATTAATCAAGCAGGACGTAGGGTTTTACCTCCATCAAAAGGGCCCGGATCTGGGTAAAACATCGTGTTCCCTGCCTTCTGTTATCATCCGGCCTAGACGCACAGTTCGGGACCCCCTATCCGAGATCCGTCGGTTTTGACACCGACAGCGACGCTCTACGCCGTTCTTCCTCTTAGGGCGTTGTCGTAGCATATGGGTGTTTAGTTCTCCCGGTGCTCGTTGCTGGTAGCGTAGTTGTGTGCGTTCTACGTGTGCCGGATATCTCGGGATCGGCTTTGTAAGAGGGCTACCACATCATCCTGTATCGTTGGGCCGTGTATTTCTTTAAATGTTGCTTTATTTATTAAGAGGATGAAAGCCTGTTACAAGAAAGATACTCACGTGCTGGTTGTCCATTGAAGCCATCTGGCAAAAGAATACACTTCGCAAGTACTTGCCGTGGGGATATGCATGTATAGAGATACTTCAAATTGGCAGTGCTAGTATCTAAGAGTCGGCTATTACCCGCGCCAATTTCCTTTTTCTTTTCTGTGTCGAATTGGTCGACACAACATGAGTTGAAACTTGAAAGGTACGTAGTAGTCGCAACGAAACCAACTACTGTACTTCGAGTCCACGTGTTGAGAGTGGGCGTGCTCGTGGCTAGACGTGGGCCCACCGTTTCATCATGGGTACGATTTGAGTGAACGTATGGTCTGGTCTGTCCATCCTTGTCGTATTTAACAAGTTACCACCACTGAGCGATATGTGGGTCTGAGTACACATCGACGACCGATGAATCTCGCATGGAGCTCCATCCAGGCATCATTTTCCTCGATTGTGTCGCCGTCCAAACTTAACCCCGTACATCGAACAGTTGATGACTGTCAGCCTGTCCTAATGTAGGAGTAGTACTACTGTACCAGTAGTACGTGCATGCACGTACCCCGTCGTATAATTAACTGATCAAGGAAGCCGGCAAATATGAAGCATGGGCGCCGGCCAACGAAATTGTCAGCCTAAAGCAGCCATAGCAGCAAATATTATGGACCTATAGCTGACGATGACGCCCATCATGGTAAAGCGACCGATTAATGTGCGCCGTTTATCTTGTTTGGACCGACTGTGCCGATCTGACAGAGTCTTTGCTCGCCGTCGGCTCCACCTACCGACTGGTGCTGTCGCAACAACCCTAGAACAAACAGAAATAACAATGGAACCCGAAGAGGGCAAAACTACATCGATTTGGTTGCTTTGGTCGACGTTACTAAGGGCAATGGTATCTAGTGGCCTGAGTCGAGCTCAACAAGTGTTGTTTTAATCTAGTAGCACTCACTCGAATCCAAATTAATCATCGCAGCTTCAGAGTGCTACATAGCTCGTGCCTTACAATGGAGTATAAATATTCTAATACGTTAGCCTGTGATTTACTTATCCATATTAATATGATTGTATAGATAAATGTTTATTAAATCGTGTCCGTGATTTATCTATCTAAAATATATTTTAAGATTTTATTTTGTAATCACTTATTGGCTTATCAAAGGAGACATAAGGTTCTCTGGTAAGTCAATAAAAGATGAGATACTTAAGGCAGTTTTGAAGGAATTATGTTCAGAAAAAAGGATGGAAGTCGGACGAAGCACTTCGCCTGATAGGAAAAGGAACATGGTTTCTCTTTTATGTAGTAGAGATAGAGACGATGAGTTAAGCGGGCCTTATTTTTATCTGAAATTGCTTTCACATGACATTTTCTTATCACACGCTGCTACGACAAGACAATAAATATATGATGCATGTTATGGCCCATAGATTGCGACAAAGATTCATCATACGAACAACAGTATTCTTCCTATTAGGACTATTTTGTAGCATGGAAAGCCTTGCCTAGTCATATAAAAACTTGATTTGAGCATCTTCTTCGGCTTATAGAAGATCTATTTTATTTGATATTCATTTGGACTCACCTCCAACGCAAATGCTGAAAAACGCTTATTGTGAGACAAGCAACATGGATGTCCGAGCATAAGGGATTTAATTTGTCATCTAGGCGTGGCTCCACAGGACGCAATCCCTCACGGCACCTCTCTCCTACCTCTCTTGAGAGTCTCCACCTCTCCTGAGCGCCGGCGGCCACTCCGGCGCCGACGGCCACCCCCTCCCCGCCGCCCACCACTCCGGTGCTGGCGTCCACCGCCTCTCTGACTCCGCTCCCCTCCTCTCCCATCGGCCTGCGATGGCCTCGCGGGTTTCTCTCTCCGGATCGGCGGCGTCCTCGAGCTCTTCCACTCCGGTGCGCCCCTCGCCCCCGCCCCCGCCCCCGCCCCCGCAGCGTCCTCCGCTCTGCTCGCTGCTGGTGCTCCCTGATGTGCTTGGAACGGTGTTCGGGCCAATCATGCAGGGGGGAGCTCTAGTGTGCGTCCTCCGCCGCGGCCGGCAGCTGCATCCGGCTGGCAGAGGCCGGGTCGGAGGCCCCGGAGTTCGTCGTCTCCTTCCCTCCCGCCCAACGCCGCCGCTTCGTCCTGACGTTTCCCTCATCCAGGCCGCCGCGGTTGAACATCCCGGCATGTCTCCATGGCTGCTGCTACAACTGTGGCGACGACGGCCACATCTCGAGGGAATGCTGGAAGAAGATGGTCTGTGTGCGTTGTGGCGGCGAGGGCCACATCGCCAGGGAGTGCAGGTTGCCGCGGGACTCTTCGTCGTCGGGTGGCGGGCGCGTTCGGCCGGCGGTTGGGGCCCGCAGCTCCGATGGTCTGCCGTCGGCGCCAGCCCAGGGGCGCGGAGGCCTCAATGAGGTGGGTGCCCTGCGCGCGGTGGTTCCTACGCCGTCGGGCTCCTTGCGGACTGCGGGCACTACGCTCCCCCTCCCGCCCTCGGCCTCCCCAACTTGGGGCGGTAAGGGTTGCTCGGACTCGTCGGTGGCAAGCGTGGCGGGGCCAGGGTTCTCGGTTCCGTTCGCTGGTCCGGTGGACGTGTCGGCGCCGTTTGGCCCGGCGGCGCCAGATGTGGAGGTGGACTGCTGCTTTCTGGAGGCTTCGGACGACCTGCGGCGGATGGAGCTAGACCTGGCGCGGGCGGTCGTGGTCACCATCACTGGTTCACGGCCGCCGGTGGACCTGGCCGACAGGGCGGCAGCGCTTCATGCTGAGTTTGGCATCGGCCCGGATGACATGTCCATTCGCCCTCTTCCTAGAAGATTTCCTTGTCCTTTGTGAACATCCCATCATCAGGCAGCTCATGGACGATCGCGGGCACGCCCCTGGCCAGGGCTTTGTTCTCTCTCTCTCTCTCCGGCTGTGGATGCGCTAGGCGCAGGCAACATGGGCGGTTCTTCCTTTCCTCGTCCCGCTGGAGCTTCGTGGAGTGCCGGCCCATGCCTGGATGCGGTGCACGGTGGAGGTCGTGCTCCGGGGATGCAGCTTCATGGTGCAGGTGGAGGAGCGCACGGCCCAGCGCTTTGACATGGTGGGGTTCAGAGTGTGGCTGAAGACGGCGGACCCACGTAAGATCCCCCAGCGGCGCCTTCTATTCATCCCGAAGCCGACGGATATCCAGGGCGCCCCGGCCGCGCTTTGGTACCCAGTGGACATCAGGCTGCTTGCCCCTCCGGTCAGGGCTGAGTCGGGTGTGGACGGCACTCTGCCCCCGCCGCCGCCCCCGCCATTGCCGCCGTCTGGCGGCTCCCCAGACGGCGAGGCTTCCGGGAACTCTGGTCAGGCCAGGCCGGTGTGTGCTGCGGGTGGTGGTGCTCCGGAGACCGCGCCTGGGCGGGCGCCGGCGGATCCACCGGTGAGAAGGGTGGCTCACGTGGAGGTGCCAGGGCCGGCGTGTACGCCGGTGAGGAGGTCGCACAACGGTGGAGTGCTTCAGGAGGAGCGTGACAACGTGCCTAGCCCGCTTTCCAGCTACGCTGCAATCGTCACTGGTGCAGCTCCCATCAGCCAAAGTGAGGTTGGACCGCGGATGCTTTTGACCGGTCTTGAGTCGAGTCCCGTTGCGCCGTCATCTTGCGGTTCAAACCAGGTGGAGACCGAGCCAGATTGTGGGGGAGCCGCGGCAAGTGGGCAGCAAACCCCGCATTCAGTTTGCCGGCCAACCAGACTCACGCAGGAGGTGGGCCTGCCCGGTCGCTGCTTGACAAGACTAGCCGGGGAGCATGCTTGATGCCGACAAGAGAGGAGCAGGATGTGGAAAATCAGTTCGGGATGGGCGGGCTGCAAGTGGGAGTCGCTACTGATCCCGATGCAGGAGCATGAAAGTGACATTGGGGGCACGCCACCCCATGGGTAGAATGAGGAAGGCAGCGCCCACTTGCTGTCTCCCGGACAGGATAGGATGCTGCCGGAGGAGGACCCAGCGGGCGCATCTTTTGATGATGCCAGGGCGGACAACTTTTGCTCATTGGATCACGAGGACGCAACCACTCATGTTTGCATGCATGTGGGGGATTGGATCTGCGTGAGCCTGTTGGACGGCTTGGACGGCCTCACCCGCCCGCAGCTGATTGGTGGAGGGCCATGCAACTCATGCATGTCGGCCGGCCAACGCGTCACCCTTGACGAGCTTTGTGGTGAACTGAAAAAGGCTCTGTCGCCGTTGCTGCGCAGTAGGCCATCTGAGGTGAAGGACGGGACTAGGAGGCGGCCTAGGAAGAAGCGTGAGCCCATTTCCAATCCGAGGTGAAGTGTGCGCCTTGCCAGGGGTGTGGGACGTGGTTTCAATGCTTCAAAGCAGCAAAATGTCCTAATCCGAAAGCTCTGTCTGGCCAATGAAGGCGAGTTCATTAGCGATGAAGCGCTGCAGACGTATGCAAAGCTGTTCGAGCAGCCGTTATCCGATGGCCATATAAGGGTGATCCTTGCTCTGTTTGGATGGGATGCCTCGGCTCTACCCATGTTTGAGCAAAATGCGGTAGAGACGGGCCAGCGCTAAGGCTGCTCCGTGGTGGTTCCTTATAGGTTGTTTAAATGAATGTTGCTCCTTTCAAGACGCTAGTGTGGAATGTGCGAGGCCTCAATAACCCCGCACAATGTAGTGCCATATATCAGGTGGTAGCGGCGGCAAAACCGAGCATAGTATGCTTCCAAGAGACAAAGTTAGAGGTTGTAACTGTGGAGCTGGTGACTCAATGCCTCGGGAATGAATTTGAGAGTTTCTTTTACTTGCCAGCAATAGGAACAAGGGGAGGAATTCTCCTTGCATCGGATGCTTCGGTGGTAGCTATTTCGAATCCGCATTACACAGAGAATGCCTTAACAGCCCTAGTCAAGCATTTGGGTGGAGCGCAATGGTGGGTAACCGGTGTCTATGGACCGCAGCATGATGATGAAAAGATTGCCTTTATGCAAGAATTGGTGGACATTTGGGAACTCATAGCCGGACCATGGATGGTGCTGGGCGATTTCAACCTCTTGGTAAATCCAGAGGACAAAAACAACTCTCTCATCAATAGGCGGATGATGGCGCGCTTTCGGGCAAAGCTCAACTTCCTAGAGCTGAAGGAAATCTACCTCAATGGTAGGAGATATACATGGTCGAATGAGAGGGAGCGTGCAACTTTGGAGCGAATTGATCGCGTTTTTGCCACTACGTCTTGGGAAGACTTGTACCCAACGTGTCAACTCACCGCGTTGGGTATGGCCGTGTCTGATCATTGTTCGCTGCTCTTGGACCTGAATGCCGACTTGTGCATGAGACGGAGGTTCAAGTTTGAAACATTCTGGACCAAGGCAGAAGGTTTCATGCAAACGGTGCAGGATGCGTGGAGCTCAGTCTCAAGCAAGGGAAACCCTTATGTTGTGCTCGATGCGAAGCTGAGGGCAACGACAAAGAGCCTAAAGAAATGGAGTGATCGCTGGATAGGAAACGTTAAACTTCAGATTGGAATAGCTATGGAGGTCATTTTCCGGTTGGACAAGGCGATGGAATCAAGGCCGCTGACGGAGCAAGAGGGTGCACTTCGAAAGCTGCTAAAAGGAAAGTTGTTGGGGCTGTGCTCACTGGAGCGTACCATCGCATGACAAAGGTCAAGAATCCTCGTTCTCCGAGAGGGAGATGCAAACACCAGCTTCTTCCACCAAAGTGCGTGTCATAGACAGAGGAGAAACATGATGACTGTGGTTCGGCATGGTGATAGAGTAGCCACTGGGTAGGAGGAAATCGCCAGCGAGGTTGACGACTACTTCTCCAATGTGTTTGGGGGCGCGCCAGAAAGAGATCACACTCTTGATTTGGACAGAATCCGGCTACCAACAAGAAACTTGGATCACCTTGAAACCCCGTTCTCCGAGGAGGAGGTGGAGAAGATAGTGAAATCTATGCCACTCGACAAAGCGCCGGGGCCAGATGGATTCACTAGTCGTTTCTATGCCGCGTGCTGGAGCATAATTCGTGAAGATTTCATGCGGGCATTGGGAGCTTTCTACCAAGCGGACATGAGAGGTTTGGCCGTGCTAAACAAGGCAATTGTGGCTTTGCTGTCAAAAAAGGATGGAGCCATGGATATCAAGGATTATAGACCAGTTAGTTTGGTGCATGGGGTGATCAAAATCTTCGACAAAGTCTTGGCTACTCGACTTTCCACTGAGCTACCACTTCTTGTGGGAAATCACCAAAGTGCATTCGTCAAGGGACGATCAATTCATGATAACTTCATGCTGGTGCAATGCACTGCGAGGCATCTCCATGCCCTTCGGGAGCCGGCGGTTATGCTCAAATTGGATATCTCAAAAGCATTCGACTCGGTGCAATGACCATTCTTGGTGGAAGTGATCAAGGCCATGGGCTTTGGACCTCGCTGGGTGGACTGGATGTATGGGTTACTCTCGACATCATCCACTAGAATCATGGTGAATGGAACACCAGGAAGGCCAATCTTGAATCAAATTGGGCTGAGGCAGGGCGACCCAATATCTCCTATGCTATTTATCATGATCATGGAGCCATTGCATCACATGTTTGAGCTCGCGACTTCGAGGGGCATGCTTGCTCCTCTAGCAAGATCTGTGATGAAACATCGGTTGTCAATGTTCGCCGACAATGTGGTTTTCTTCACCAAGCCGAATGAGCTAGACCTACGCACTTGTGCGCTGCTGCTAAAGACCTTTGGAGAGGCATCGGGCCTCAAGATAAACCTTGCAAAAAGTGCAGCATTCCTGATTAGATGCTCGGCCAAAATGGTGGAAATGGTGGAGCGGACCTTTGGCTTCCCTACCGGATCTTTCCCTTGCAAGTATCTGGGGCTGCCACTCACCCTTAGAAAGTAGTCCGCAGTGCAACTTTTGTATCTTGTGGATCAGTTGGCGGGTGCGCTGCCGAAGTGGAAGGCAACCAAGATGTCCAAGAGTGGAAGGCTACTGCTGATTCAATCGGTTCTATGCGCAATGCCATTGCACGCAATGCTCGCGCTTGATTTGCCAAAGAAAATGAATGCTGCTTTGAACAAAATTTGTCGTGGTTTTTTGTGGAGTGCCGACTCGACTGCACATGGTGGAAGCTGCGCCGTCGCCTGGGAGAAGGTATGCTTGCCAAAGTGGGCGGGGGGGGGGGGACTTGGCATCCCAAATCTTCAGTGGCTAAACATCGCTCTTCAAGCACGACCGCCGTGGTTGCAAAAGTTTGACAACGAGCGACCCTGGGCAGAATTCCAAATCCAAGTTCCGAATGCTGCTCGTCAACTAGTTCACTCTGCGGCGAGGCTAGTTGTGGGAAATGGCCAGAGCATCATGTTTTGGGAAGATAGATGGCTAGATGGGTACTGTGTCGCTGATATTGCTCCCAACATCTATGCCCACGTGTGGCCCCGAACGAGGAAAACCTGGTCGGTTGCCAGGGCACTTCACGATAATGCTTGGGTGAGGGACATGGACCCTGAGGTAAACACCGAAACCTTGCATGAGTACCTCACATTGTGGACATGGGTAGCCGGCATAACGATGGATCAGACAAGGCAGGATGAAATGGTGTGGTCCTGGGAGACGAACGGCATATACACCACGCGATCAGCTTACGCGACAAAGTTTTGGGGAAGAGAGGTGGAGCAAACGGCATAATTCGCATGGAAAGCTAGGGCTTCGCTACACCGCCGATTCTTCGTGTGGTTGGACCTGCAAAATAGATGCTGGACATCTGGCCGTTTGTCAAGGAGAGGCCTGGATCACCAAGATAATTGCCCGATGTGCCACCATGAGGAGGAAAGCACCGACCACCTGTTCATTCGATGCGTCTTTATCAGGCAACTTTGGGCTGTGATCTTCCAAGCCATGGACATGCCATGTTGGGTGCCCACGATGAATGACACGCTCGCTGGTTGGTGCACGACCCAAAGCACTAGCGAGACCCACAAGAGAGTGCTCAATGCTTTTCGTGTTTTAGCCATGTGGGAGATTTGGAAGCACCGCAATGTAATTGTGTTCGAGGGTGCCTCTCCATCGGTGACCCATGTGCTTCGTCGCTTCACGGAGGAAGCCCGGAATTGGAAGCAAGCGGGTTTACTTAAAGGTGATCTTGCCGGCTTGCTTAGCCGGGCGGAACGACGGGCGAGCATGACAAGTTAGCTTATGAGAAAGTAGCAAGTAGGGTGGAGGTGGTAATGTTGTGCATGTAACTATCGTGTAATAACATTGTGGAGGGCTCTTTCACCCCTCTCCTTCTTAATATATATAGTACGCACACTCGTGCGTATTCAAAAAAAAGACAAGCAACATCCAACTTCAACCTGGCGGCCTCGAAAGTCGCGAGAGTTATGTCTCGCTCACTGCGTTACTGCACCTCCGGCTCGCCTCTTGTGCGATGCTAGTGGACTGGCCCAGTACCATAGCTGCATCTGCGTGAGTTTTTTCACTCTGTGTTTTTCTTGTTCAGCTTTCACTCTTTGCGTCATTTTTGTTTGCCTTTTTATTATTTTATTCAGATTTCTTTTGTTTTCTTTGTTATTTCTTTGATTTTCATGGTTTTCTGAGTTTTTTTTTTAACACTGGTCTACTATTTTCATAAATATTGTAAACTTTCCAATATATTGGGAACATTTTTTAAACATGTTTTACATTTTTCAAAATATATGTTTTGATCTCTACATTTTTCCATATAAATTTTACATTTTTGTAAATTTCTAAAAAATGTACATGCTTAACATTTTGAAATACATGATTAACATTTTTTAAAATAAATATTTAAGAACATTTCTTCGAATACGTGTCAAACATTTTCGAAAGACACGTTGAAACATTTTTTGAATGATACAGAATATTTATTTAAACTATGTGTGCATTTTTTACACTGTATAAACATTCTCTTAGATCGTGACAAATATATTTTTGAAACTTGTGATGATTTGTTAAAATGTGAATTACATTTTTCTAAAGAATCAAACATTTTGTTTTGAGTTGCGCGAACATTTTTTGTACATTGTATAGAACTTTCCAGAAATGACGCGTACATTTTTTGTAACGCATGAACATTTTTAAATGCCATGACCACTTTTATTTAATGCTATCAACATTGTTTAAAAATTTACACTAACAAAATATTTACATTGCAAATTCGTGGTGAACATTTTAACATATGTATTTATATTGAACAAAAATTGGTTTACATGTACATGTGTGATTATGTGTCGGCCCATTAAGGGCGTCCTTGTAACGAGATGTGCTTCTGTTTCTCTGTGGGCGAGAAACAACCGCTCCCATTCCTATTAGAGATATTTTGTAATCGTTAGCCTGATATAGTCAAGCAAAGAACTCACATCTTTTTGGGCTTAAAGTATATCTATTATATTTGGATATTCATTCGGACGACCCATGTTCATCTCAAATGCTAAAAAGTCGCTTACTGCAAGATGAAACCTATTTTATGTTTAGCCTTATGGCGTTATTTGCTATTCCCTCCGTCCAAAAATATAAGAGTATTTTTGACACTACATTAATATAAAAAATGCTCTTATGCTAGGGGACGGAGGGAGTAGTATTTCTCAACTTGGCGCACACCACTCGGTCCTGGGCTCGGTCCATTTTCTTTTGCTTTACTCGTTTGTTTTCGTGCGTCAACTAAATGCAGTGCTGTCCGCGAGCTGCTATTCATTTCCGATTTTGGGAAGCGTCTAGATGCTTCCCAGATGGTTTTCTTTTATGTTTCCTTCCATTTTTCCTTTCTCTTTTTTGATTTGTTTTAATTTTCGAGTTTCCTTTTTTAAATCTGTGATTTGTTTTTCAAAATCATGAATTTTCTCTAGTTCATTAACTTTTTCAAATTCGTGAACAAATTACTAATTCACAAATAATTTTTTTAATTCCTATTTTTTTATTTGTGAATATTTTAGAAATTCGTGAATATTTTTGAAAATATGTGAAGAATATTAAAATTCACCAATAATTGTAAATTTTGGGAACCTTTTTCAAATTCGCATTCAAATATGAAATTTGTTAACTTTCCAAATTCATAGATTTTTTTTGTAATTCCCGAATAATTTTCAAATTTGTGAACTATCTTCAAATTTATGAATATTTTTTGAAATCAATGAAAATCTTCAAATTCAGAAACATTTTTCTAATTTGTGAACCTTTTTTTTCAAGTTCATGAACATTTATTTTAATTTATGAACCTTCTTTTCAAATTTGTGATTTTTTTTCAAATTCTTGAAGTTTTTTTTAATTATTTTTTTCTAGAAAACTGATTGTCCAAGGGTAGTTCTTTTCATAGAGCCAGTAGCTTATGAATGTTTTTTCTGCACACTACACCAGCAACTCACGACGGGCGAGCGGGTGAGCGAGAAGTTTGTGCTGTGATGTGTCAGCCTAGGTGAACGTTATGGGTGCTAAGCAACTAGCCGGCGCTGAAGGCCCCGTATAGGAGTTCTAAGGCGGAAGTCCCGCTCGTCCTCAGAAAAGTACTAATAACGGGAGACAGAAAAATAGAGATCCAATCTAGGGGGGCTCCCTCTCTCCCCGGAGGGCCAGGGAAGAAGAAGGAGAGGGGCCATCCCGCCTCTCCCTCGGTGGCGCTGGGACGCCACTTGGGACATCTTCGTCATCGCCATCACCAATAACTTCCTCTTCGTTCTCACGGTGATGCGTGGGTAGTTCATCCTCGGGGCTGAGAGTATGCACTAGTAGGTATGTGTTCCATTTTTGTCTCCCATGTTCTTGAAAGATTCCGAACTTGATTGTATCATGATATTTTTTTAATATAGTTGGACCATATGATGCTTCCTCCTCCATTATTTTTCGGCTCATAGAGTCTTGCTTCTTGAAGTTTCTTTGTGTTGGATAAAAAAATTGGATTTGAGATTACAATATGAATGCCTAGTATAACTTGCAGATGCCTGTGGTGACATTGGTGTTGGGAAACGTAGTAGAAAAAAAATTGCCACACGAACACCCAGGAACAATATGAAAATGCATAAACGGTTTGGATCATGATCGTTATGGACTCCAGAGTGCAGCAGAAGTAGACGAGTCGGTGTAGATCGTACTTGGAGTCCTTCAAACCGTCGATGGACGATCCCGCTGACCGTCCACGAACGATTCCTCCAACGGAAGTGTAACATCCCGATGTTCGGAATGTTTAGGGAAAAGTTTCTAAAAAGCAGGGCCAGAAAATTTCTTTTGTTTTATTTGGTTATAAAAGCTCGAATTGAGTTTTGATTGGAGGTTTTAATTTGATTAAATGTGCGCTTAAATTAATTTTTTTGTTCTATTCTTTTAACTGGATTTTATTTTTGTCTTCGCCATATTTAAATTTGAGATTTTGCACTTTCTAGGATTTCTTAGTTCATTTGATATGTGTTCGAGGTTTTAATTCCGTTATAGATTTTACTTCCCTAAAAGGTAATCATTTCTTTTTCTCTTGTCAAATTATGTGCTGAATTGCCTAGCCCAACACATCTCTCTCTTATTCTCGTGAGTGTCGTGCGTACGACTATCTATGGGACCGGCAATGGCCCCTTTGCGGTTCAACTAGGGAAATCGACGAGCACAAAGAGCAGATCTGGTAATCAACAAAGAGATTTACCCAGGTTCGGACCGCTGTGAAGCATAAAACCCCAGTCATGTTTGTTGCATTTGATGTGTTTATGCTTAGTTACAAGGTGCGCAACTTGCCGGCAGGAGTGCGCGGGAAGTGCAGCTACGCGTGCAAATAAGCAAAGTTCTGACCTTTGTAGAGGTGGCCATGGGCCTCCTTTTATAGGGAAAAGGGTCACCACAGTGGTAAAATGGTCTTTACATAAGGTAAATAGTGGCTATAGTGTCAAATACCAAAATTTGACGGGTTAGGACAAATGCGTTAAATGTGCCGTAACGTGTCATGCTGGTGAAGTTTGCCGGCAAGGATCATCTCTCCTTCGGTGTCGTTCATCCAGCTACCTTTTATTATCTTGACACGCTGAAAGCACAAGTGCTCCCTGGGTGGTTTTGGTAATTAATGTCAACATATCTCTTGTTGGACTAACACTTTTACCTAGTATGTTTCAGATAAGTTCAACAATGGAGTGGCATTGACTAGAGGATGTGGAACCCCTTCAAGATGCTAAGGACAAAGGATTGGCTCAAGCTTCAAGATCAAGACTCTACATTTTCTATTTTAGTGATCCAATATCACATTGAGTCTATAGGAAAAGCCAATACTATCAAGAGGGGATGAGGTGTTGCTTAATGGCTTGCTTGCTCAAAGTGCTTAGTGATATGCTCCAAAACCCTCAACTACCTTCCCACATCCACATATGACCTAAACCAAAAGTCAAACTCGGCCCCATCGACTCTATCTATCCGGCGCCACCGAGTTTCAGATGTCATAGCCACTGCCACAAACCCTAGCAAATCGGTTTCACCGATAGGGATCTCAGTCTCACCGAGATGGGATTGTAATCTCTCTGTGTATGTCCATTACCAAAATCGGTCTCACCGAGTTTGAGCAATCGATACTACCGAGATTACAATGCAAACTCTCTGGTTAGCTTATTACCAAAATCGGTCCCACCGAGTTTATGTAATCGGTCTCACCGAGTTTGCCTGACCAACTCTCTGGTTAGCTTATTACCAAAATCGGTCCCACCGAGTTTATGTAATCGGTCACCCCGAGATTATGTTATGCCCTAACCCTAACCATATTGGTCCTACCGAGTTGCATCTCAGTCCCATCGAAAATCCTAACGGTCACTAGGTTTGCTGAATCGGTTCGACCGAGTTTAACCATTCGGTCCCACCGAGTTTGGCAAATTGTGTGTAACGGTTAGATTCTGTGTGGAGGCTATATATACCCCTCCACCCAATCTTCATTCATGGAGAGAGCCATCAGAACATACCTACACTTCCAATACACATTTTCTGAGAGAGAACCACCTACACTTGTATTGAGGTCAAGATATTCCATTACAACCATATGAATCTTGATCTCTAGCCTTCCCCAAGTTGCTTTCCACTCAAATCTTCTTTCCACCAAATCCAAATCCTGTGAGAGAGAGTTGAGTGTTGGGGAGACTATCATTTGAAGCACAAGAGCAAGGAGTTCATCATCAACACACCATTTGTTACTTCTTGGAGAGTGGTGTCTCCTAGATTGGCTAGGTGTCACTTGGGAGCCTCCAACAAGATTGTGGAGTTGAACCAAGGAGTTTGTAAGGGCAAGGAGATCGCCTACTTCGTGAAGATCTACCGCTAGTGAGGCAAGTCCTTCGTGGGCGACGGCCGTGATGGAATAGATAAGGTTGCTTCTTCGTGGACCCTTCGTGGGTGGAGCCCTCCGTGGACTCGCGCAACCATTACCCTCTGTGGGTTGAAGTCTCCATCAACGTGGATGTACGATAGCACCACCTATAGGAACCATGACAAAAACATCCGTGTCTCCAATTGCGTTTCAATACTCCAAACCCTTCTCTTTACATTCTTGCAAGTTGCATGCTTTACTTTCCGCTGCTCATATACTCATTGCATGCTTGCTTGATATGTATTGTGTTTGTTAAACTTGTGCTTAAACTCCACTTAAACTTAAGAATATTAAAAAGTGCAACTTTTGGCACTTAGTGTCTAATCACCCCCCTCTAGACACCTCTTCTCGATCCTTTCAATTGGTATCAGAGCTTTGGTCTCCATTGCCTTAGTTTAAACACCATTGGAGGAAGATGGATGTGTCTACTTTGGGGACTCTTAGACATAGAGTGCCTATTCTTGATGGAGAGTATTTTCATGAGTGGAAAAATGAAATGCTTGAGATTTTCAATGAATATCATTTGAACAAGTACATTACTAGCCCTTGTGCACCTCATGTTGATCCTTTGCACCCTACCCTGGATGAAGATATTGACATGATTCGCAATCTTAGAACTGTTGAGCTCATCATTAGAGGCTTGCCTAGAAACTTGATTAGATGTTTGCCTACTCTCAAGTGTGCCTACACCATATGGAAATTTCTTGAGGAACTCTTTCCTAATTACTCCTTGAAAGATCTAGATGAAATCCTCCATAAGTCTATTGCTTTGATTAAGATGAGTTCCAATGATCCCCAATTTGGTGACTGCTTATTTGAGCTTACTAATCTTATGAGTGCCAAAGGAGATGTTGGAATCATTAGCAATATCATTTCCAGAGCTATTAGAATTCATAAAGATAACTATAGAAATGATCATTTATCTAATGAATTGCCCTCTCTAGGAATTGATCAATCACAAGATGCAGATGAGGATGATGATGATGATAGTGACTATGATCTCGATGATGCGATGAGACACTTTGGTTTTATGGAAAATCTTCGCGGCTACATGGCTGGAGGAAAGGAATGGGTCCTTGATAGTGGATGTACTGATCATATGACCGGAGATAAAGATATGTTCCGTGAGCTTGCTGAAAACGACGGCCCTCGAAAATATGTCACTTTTGGTGATAATTCAAAGGGTAAGGTGGTTGGCCTTGGTAAGGTGGCCATCTCACATGATAGCTCCATACAAAATGTCATGCTCGTTGAATCCCTTGGATACAACTTACTTTCAGTTTCTAGACTTGTGGATTTCGGGTTCAATGTCTTATTCACTGAAGTAGATTGCCAAGTGTTTCGTAGAGACAATCATAAAATGGTCTTTACTGGTATACGTAGAGGAGATCTTTACATTGTTGATTTCACTAAAAAGGCTCAACCTAAAACTTGCTTAATTGCCAAATCTTCTAAAGGCTGGTTGTGGCATAGAAGACTAGGTCATGTTGGTATGCGAAATCTTGATAAGCTTATTAAAGGTGATCGTATCCTTGGAATAAAAGATGTCATATTTGACAAGGATAGACTTTGTAGTGCTTGTCAAGCAGGGAAACAAGTTGGAGGAAGTCACCGCGCGAAGAACATCATGACCACAAGAAGACCACTCGAGCTACTTCACATGGATCTCTTTGGTCCCAATGCCTACAAGAGTCTCGGTGGTAACTCATTTGGTCTAGTCATAGTTGATGATTTTTCAAGATTTACGTGGGTGTTCTTTTTTGATGACAAATTGCATGTCCAAAAGATCTTCAAAAACTTCGCTATGAAGGCCCAAAATCAGTTTGACGTGAAGATCAAGAAGGTTCGGAGCGACAACGGAACGGAGTTCAAGAACGCAAATGTGGACACCTTTCTTGACAAAGAAGGGATTTCACACGAGTTCTCGGCTACGTACACACCTCAACAAAATGGAGTATTTGAAAGGAAGAACCGGACTCTTATCGAGATGGCAAGAACGATGCTTGATGAGTACAAAATGCCAAAGCACTTTTGGGCGGAAGCGGTTGAGACAACTTGTCATGCAACAAATCGCTTGTATCTTCACAAGCTACTCGGCAAGACGGCATACGATCTCCTCACCGGTAACAAACCCCAAGTTGGATACTTTCGAGTATTCAGCTCAAAGTGCTACATTCTTGATAAGCATCGTCGTTCTAAATTTGCTCCTAAATCTCATGAAGGTTTCCTACTTGGTTATGGCTCAAACTCTCACACTTACCGTGTCTACAACAATTTCACCCGAAAGGTTGAAGAGACGGTAGATGTGAAGTTTGATGAATCTAATGGCTCGCAAGTAGAGCAATTGCCAATTGATGTAGGAGACAAAGACCCTTCGGAAGCAATTCAAGACTTGTCCATTGGCAAGATTCGTCCAATGGAAGTGAAGGAGAGTACCTCGTCCGTCCAAGTGGAAGCTTCTACCTCACGACAAGGTGAATCAAGAGTTGATACGGAAGCATCCACAAGTGGGACACGCCAAGATGAAGAAAACGAGGAAGCGCACCAAGATGAACATCAAAAACCTCCTTCTCCACCACGACAATAGAACGACAACGTCAACAATGAAGAAGGCCAAGAAGAAGCACAAGATGAAGAGGATGTTCCACCCCGACCCAAGCAAAAGCTTTCACGAGTTCGAGCAAGAATTGCTAAGGATCATACCGTCGAGCAAATCTACAATGATATCCAAACCAGGAGAATCACTCGCTCTAAAACTCGTTTAGCTAACTTTTGTGAACATTACTCATTCATCTCTAGCATTGAACCTATGAAGGTTGAAGCATTGGAGGATCCGGATTGGATAAACGCTATGCATGAAGAGCTACACAACTTTGAGAGAAATCAAGTGTGGACATTGGTCGAGAAGCCCGACAACAACCACAACATCATTGGTACCAAATGGGTGTTTCGCAACAAGCAAGATGAAGATGGACAAGTGGTTCGCAACAAATCACGTCTCGTCGCCCAAGGCTACACACAAGTTGAAGGTATGGACTATGGTGAGACTTATGCTCCCGTTGCTAGACTTGAGTCCATTCGCATCTTACTTGCTTATGCTAATCACCATAATATCACCTTGTACCAAATGGACATTAAAAGTGCTTTTCTAAATGGAAAAATCGAGGAGGAAGTTTATGTTAAGCAACCTCCTGGCTTCGTCAATCCTAAGAAACCTACATGTTTACAAACTTCACAAAGCCCTTTATGGTCTTAAACAAGCTCCTAGAGCATGGTATAAATGCTTGACCAAGTTCCTTATTGAAAAAGGCTTTGAAATTGGTAAAATTGATTCTACTCTTCTTACTAAAAGGGTTAATGGAGAACTATTTGTGTGCCAAATTTATGTTGATGATATCATATTTGGTTCAACTAACCCTCATTTTAGTGAGAAGTTTGGAAAGCTAATGTCGGAGAAGTTTGAGATGTCTATGATGAGTGAACTCAAATTCTTTCTCGGTTTGCAAATCAAGCAAACTAAGGAAGGCACCTTTGTCTCTCAAACGAAGTACAACAAGGAATTATTCAAGAAGTTCAATATGCAAGAATGCAAAGGTATGACTACACCCATGCCTACTAGTGGACATCTTGATTTGACCAAAGATGGTGAACTGGTTGATCAAAAGGTTTATCGCTCTATGATTGGTTCATTGTTATATCTATGTGCCTCTCGTCCCGATATTATGCTAAGTGTGTGCATGTGTGCACGATATCAAGCTGCTCCTAAAGAGTGTCATCTTAAGGCTGTGAAAAGGATAGTGAGATACCTAATCCATACACCAAATTTTGGCATTTGGTATCCTAAGAGGTCCTCTTTTGATCTTGTTGGCTACTCCGATTCGGACTATGCCGGAGACAAGGTTGATATAAAATCCACTTCGGGTACTTGTCAATTCCTTGGTAGATCTCTTGTGTCTTGGTCTTCCAAGAAACAAAACTCGGTATCCTTATCCACCGCCGAAGCGGAATACATTGCCGCTGGTTCATGTTGTGCTCAATTACTTTGGATGACCCAAACTCTTAAAGATTATGGGATATATGTGAAACATGTTCCATTGCTATGTGACAATGAAAGTGCTATTAAGATTGCTCACAATCCCGTGCAACATTCTCGAACTAAGCATATTGAAGTTCGTCATCATTTCATTCGAGATCATGTTGCCAAAGGGGACATTAACCTTAAGCATGTTCGTGCCGATAAGCAATTAGCGGATATATTCACTAAACCACTTGATGAGAAAGTGTTTTGCAGGTTGAGAGGTGAATTGAACATCATTGATGCTTCAAACTTGGAGTAGGAACTCCATTTGATACATGCGGGGCATGAGCCTATGACTAATCCTTGATATTTCTCTTATGATGCTATTCATATGTCTTGGATATATTTGTACCTTGCATGTTATCTAACCCGTGTAGGTACTTGGTTGAATCTAAATCTATGAGATTGCAACTCACTCACATCTTGAGCAATCTCTACATCACCGAGTCTCTACACAATGGTGGTTGAAGACAAGGAAGCACGAAACCATTCAAACATATCCTTTGGCAAATTCTATGTTGAGTCTCATGATTGTCATTTTGGATACACAAGTGCTCTTCCTTGCAAAGCTAACCCATGTAGGTAGATGAACTCAAACTCCAAGTGGTGCTCCCAACTCTTGATGAACTACATCAATCTTGAGCAACCCACACAAGTTCAACTACATGTGCAAGATCAACACCACCACCCAAGGTATGTTATTCCATCTTAGAGAAGCTTTACTCCAAGTCATGAGCCAAAGCAACTCGACAAGATGTGAATACATCAAGATGCTTAAACGAAAAATGGTAACCCCATTTTGAGCTTAAACGATGAGTATGACCTATGATCAAGTGCTCTCACTTGACTCCTAAGTCAATATACTCTAACATAGGTGACTTTGTCACCGACCATTTCTAGATGAAGTTCTCTAGTGTTTCTCCGTGCTTTTGCATTTGCATATTTGTTTCCCCTTTCAAAAAAAAACTTCATCTAGAACTTTTAGTTTCTCTTCTTTCCTTTTTCTTCTGCATTTTCTGCATCCAATTCATTGCAAATCTTTCAGTAAATTCCTTGCATATCCTTGTGAGATCTTACATGTCTAGTGAGCTGAGGTGACAAGTGGTTTCACTCTAATGAACTCGGTCACACCGTTTTTTCTCTTCGGCCCAACCGAAATCTTTCGGTGCAACCGAAGCACACAACTCGGAGTCACCGATTCCACCACAGGAAAACCAATTTGCCACTTTGCCACTTATTCCTGATTTCTGTTTGCTCCAGCTCCACTCAATGATTCTTGTCCTCTACCAGCATCATATTAGACATGCTGCTTTGCTCTATGACTCGAGGACCAACCCATTTGTATCACATGTCCAGAAGACCCTTCTTGGAAATTGATGTCAAAGGGGGAGAGAGATCACATCAAAGCTTAATCCTTCCTATAGGGGGAGAAAGAGAGAATACTCAGGGGGAGAGAGTTTCTCAACAAGGAGAAATTAATATCATCAAAGACCCCAGATGCTTGGTGTTCAAGAGGAGAGATCACATGTCTTTAGAGGGGAAAGACATGTTTTTGCTTGCTTTAGCTCAAGCTCTGTTGTTTCTTTTCTATTGCTCTGATTTTCTGTTCCCTATCTTCTCCCAATATCCATGTAGATTCAGGGGGAGCAAGACATCTAAGGGAAGGGAATCTCTGATTTTATTGCATATCTTTATCTTTGGGGACATGTCTATATTCCCAATGTGGTACTAGTTACTCACTCTACAACTCTACGTGTCATCCCAGTCTTGGTTCTCTTGTGGTCTCTTGCTTGCTCTGGTCAGTAGGTGTATCTGTGTTATTTAACCTTGTTTGCGCAGGTTCATCCCATCCTAAGCCAACTCAAGACCACAAGGTAAGTATATGCATCACAGTCATGTGAATGAGAAGTTCTTGCTGATGTACAAACTGTTCGCAAGAAGGACTCATGAGCATGAAGGTACATTTCTCACATTCACATCATTTGCTCTGATGCATATAGCCAAGATACATGTAACACATTGCTTACTCTGTCATGTTTACGAATTCACATGCTCCTATATTCAATATTCACATGATTGCATACATGTAGGGGGAGCCTATGCATGTTACATGTCTTTCCAAAGCTTTACTTGCTATTCTCTATATCTTTATCTAAAGCTTTGATATATGTTGTCATCAATTACCAAAAATGGGGAGATTGAAAGCACAAGTGCTCCCTGGGTGGTTTTGGTAATTAATGTCAACATATCTCTTGTTGGACTAACACTTTTACCTAGTATGTTTCAGATAAGTTCAACAATGGAGTGGCATTGACTAGAGGATGTGGAACCCCTTCAAGATGCTAAGGACAAAGGATTGGCTCAAGCTTCAAGATCAAGACTCTACATTTTCTATTTTAGTGATCCAAGATCACATTGAGTCTATAGGAAAAGCCAATACTATCAAGAGGGGATGAGGTGTTGCTTAATGGCTTGCTTGCTCAAAGTGCTTAGTGATATGCTCCAAAACCCTCAACTACCTTCCCACATCCACATATGACCTAAACCAAAAGTCAAACTCGGCCCCACCGACTCTATCTATCTGGTGCCACCGAGTTTCAGATGTCATAGCCACTGCCACAAACCCTAGAAAATCGGTTTCACCGATAGGGATCTCGGTCTCACCGAGATGGGATTGTAATCTCTCTGTGTATGTCCATTACCAAAATCGGTCTCACCGAGTTTGAGCAATCGGTACTACTGAGATTACAATGCAAACTCTCTGGTTAGCTTATTACCAAAATCGGTCCCACCGAGTTTGTGTAATCGGTCTCACTGAGTTTGCCTGACCAACTCTCTGGTTAGCTTATTACCAAAATCGGTCCCACCGAGTTTGTGTAATCGTTCACACCGAGATTACGTTATGCCCTAACCCTAACCATATCGGTCCTACCGAGTTGCATCTCAGTCCCACCGAAAATCCTAACGGTCACTAGGTTTGCTGAATCGGTCCGACCGAGTTTAACCATTCGGTCCCACCAAGTTTGGCAAATTGTGTGTAACGGTTAGATTCTGTGTGGAGGCTATATATACCCCTCCACCCACTCTTCATTCATGGAGAGGGCCATCAGAACATACCTACACTTCCAATACACATTTTCTGAGAGAGAACCACCTACACTTGTGTTGAGGTCAAGATATTCCATTCCAACCATATGAATCTTGATCTCTAGCCTTCCCCAAGTTGCTTTCCACTCAAATCTTATTTCCACCAAATCCAAATCCTGTGACAGAGAGTTGAGTGTTGGGGAGACTATCATTTGAAGCACAAGAGCAAGGAGTTCATCATCAACACACCATTTGTTACTTCTTGGAGAGTGGTGTCTCCTAGATTGGCTAGGTGTCACTTGGGAGCCTCCAACAAGATTGTGGAGTTGAACCAAGGAGTTTGTAAGGGCAAGGAGATCACCTAATTCGTGAAGATCTACTGCTAGTGAGGCAAGTCCTTCGTGGGCGACGACCGTGATGGAATAGACAAGGTTGCTTCTTCGTGGACCCTTCATGGGTGGAGCCCTCCGTGGACTCGCGCAACCCTTACCCTCCGTGGGTTGAAGTCTCCATCAACATGGATGTACGATAGCACCACCTATCGGAACCATGACAAAAACATCCGTGTCTCCAATTGCGTTTGAATACTCCAAACCCTTCTCTTTACATTCTTGCAAGTTGCATGATTTACTTTCCGCTGCTCATATACTCATTTCATGCTTGCTTGATATGTATTGTGTTCGCTAAACTTGTGCTTAAACTCCACTTAAATTTAAGAATGTTAAAAACTGCAACTTTTGGCACTTAGTGTCTAATCACCCCCCTCTAGACACCTCTTCTCGATCCTTTCACACGCTCCTGGGACGGGTGTCATTAAAGTTATATCTTTGGCAACAAGATGACATGTGCCCTGATAGAACTCACCTAACTACCTGCCCGCTCAGCACCTATTCGATAAGTGACATACTAGTCGTTGAGGTGGAGCGGTGGCAAAGTAGTGGGAAATTGCCGGCACGGAGCTTGCTGGGTCTTCGCATGCTTGCCGACAACTACACTCTTGGTCTTCTGTACAATCTTAGTACTCCCAATCACTTGCCTGGAGATCTTCTTCTTGATTTTATCAACTAAGCCTTGAGCTTCTTTATAGCTGTCCTCCGGCAAGCCCTGCCGTCGGGAAGGATACTATTGCATGTGCACAACTCTGGGGTGATAAAGGACCCAAACATTAATACAACATCAGGAGCCTTCGGGCTTGGGCCGCAGAGGCATGCGAGGCGTCATTGAGCTAGCCTAAACAGTGCACATGCACGCGTGGCAGAGGATAACTGTCATAATCTTCTCTTTTACCACGCCTCCTGATGTCTGCTAGAACTACGTCGGTATTTCCCCAAAGAGGAAAGGATGATGCAGCACAACGACGGTAGGTATTTCCCTCAGTGATGAGACCAAGCTTATCGAACCAGTAGGAGAACCACGCAACACTACGAGAACAACACCTGCACACAAATAACAAATACTCGCAACCCGACATATTAAAGGGGTTCTCAATCCCTTTCGGGTAACGGCGCTAGAAATTGGCAAATAGACGTGAGAGAGTTGTAAATATTGATAGATCGAATGCCAAATAAAATAAAGTGCAACAAGGTATTTTGTATTTTTAGTTTAATAGATCTGAAAATAAAAGCAAAGAAAAATAGACCGCAAAGGAAAATATATTAAAAAAGAGACCCGGGGGCCGTAGTTTTCACTAGTGGCTTCTCTCTCGAAAAATAGCAAACGGTGGGTAAAGAAATTACTATTGGGCAATTGATAGAACTTCAAATAATCATGAGGATATCCAGGAAATGATCATTACATAGGCATCACCTCCAAGATTAGTAGACCGACTCCTGCCTGCATCTACTACCATTACTCCACACATCGACCGCTATCCAGCATGCATCTAGTGTATTAAGTTCATGGAGAAATGGAGTAATGCAATAAGAACGATGACATGATGTAGACAAGATCTATTTATGTAGAAATAGACCCCATCTTGTTATCCTTAATGGCAACGATACATACGTGTCGGTTCCCCTTCTGTCACTGGGATCAAGCATCGTAAGATTGAACCCATCACAAAGCACCTGATCCCATTGCAAGGTAAACAGATCAAGTTGGCCAAACAAAACCCAAATATCGGAGAAGAAATACGAGGCTATAAGCAATCATGCATATAAGAGATCAAAGAAGACTCAAATAACTTTCATGGATGAAAAGATAGATCTGATCATAAACTCAAAGTTCATCTGATCCCAACAAACACACCGCAAAAAGGTTACATCATATGGATCTCCAAGAGACCATTGTATTGAGAATCAAACGAGAGAGAGGAAGCCATCTCGCTACTAACTACTAACCCATAGGTCTACAAAAGACTACTCACGCATCATCGGAGAGGCACCAATGGGCATGATGAACCCCTCTCTGATGGTGTCTAGATTGGATCTGGTGGTTCTAGAACTTGCGGCGGCTAGAATTGATTTTCGTCGACTCCCCTAGGGTTTCTGGAATATTGTGGTATTTATAGAGTAAAAAGGCGGTCTGGGGGGGGCACCCGAGGTGGGCACAACCCACCAGGGCGCGCTTGGGCCTCCAAGCATGCCCTGGTGGGTTGTGCTCCCCTCGGAGCACCCCCCAGGCGCTTCTCTGGCCCACGGGATGTCTTCTAGTCCAAAAAAAAATCCACAAAAAGTTTCGCTGCGTTTGGACTCCGTTTGGTATTAATTTCCCGTGATGTAAAAACATGCAGAAAACAACAAACTGGCACTTGGCACTATGTCAATAGGTTAGTACCAAAAAATGATATATAAAATGATTATAAAACATCCAAGAATGATAATATAACAGCATGGAACAATCAAAAATTATAGATACGTTGGAGACGTATCAGCATCCCCAAGCTTAATTCCCGCTCGTCCTCGAGTAGGTAAATCATAAAAACAAATTTTTTGATGTGGAATGCTGCCTAACATGTCATCTCATATTCTTTTCTTTATAGCATGGACATTTGGACTTTTATATGGTTCAAAGCAATAGTCTAGTTTTGACATGATAACTTAAATACTCAAGCATATCATCAAGCAACCATGTCTTTCAAAATAGAAACGCTAAAATAAGTTATCCCTAGCCCATCATGCTCAATCATTGATTCATTAATGAAACACACTCGCATATTAGCTACACCCAATGCTCAAGTACGATCATAGTGCCCTTCCCGGAGGGAAGTAGGGATTTGTAGAGGTGCCAGAGCTCAAAGCGAAAAACTTAGAGATAAAAACATTTTGGGAGGCATACTTTTCCCACCAACGAAAACGACTTAGAGTTCCCCACACTTTCCATGCTAGATATATCATAGGTGGTTCCCAAACAGAAAATAAAGTTTATTTCTTTTTCCACCATACTTTCACTTTCCATGGCTAGCTGTATCCACGGTTGCCTTCCATACCAACACTTTCCAAGGAATTTATTATTTGACAACATAAAGTAAATTTATTTTTCATTTCGGGACTGGGCATCCCCTAATACCTTTGCCTTACTCTCGTGCAATGACAAGTGAATAAACACTCATCATGAGAATAACACATCTAGCATGGAAAACATCGGACACCCCTCACCGCCTCGCGAGCGGTACGAGCACACAAAAGAGAAATTTATTTTGAATATTAGAGATGGCACATACAAATTTTCTTAGAACGGCAAAAGAATACTGCATATAAGTAGATATATTGGACTCATGTGGCAAAACTGGTTTAAAGGATTTTGGATGCACAAGTTGTGATCATACTTAGTGCAAAATGAAGGCTAGCAAAATATTGAGAAGTGACCAACCAAGAAACGAATAATCTCATAAGAGAGTATTAAGCATAATTAACATTGAATAATGCACCATAAGTAGGATGTAATTTCATTGCACAACTATTGACTTTCGTGCTTGCATAGGGAATCACAAACCTTAACACCAATATTCTTACTAAAGCATAATTACTCATCAACATGACTCACATATCACATCATCATATCTCAAAACTATTACAAGGAATCAAGTTTATTTTGTCCAATGATCTTCATGAAAGTCTTTATTATATCCTTCTTGGAAATCTATCACTTTGGAACTAATTTTCATGTGTTGCTTTTGACAAGCTCAAACACATATAAGTGAAGATCATGAGAATAATATTTCTTTCTCTCAAATTAATTTAAGTGAAGCAAAAGAGAATTTATAAAAAAATTACTAACTCTCAAATAAATCTAAGTGAATCATGAGAGCATTTCTTGAAAAATAATAAAGCACACCGTGCTCAAAAAGATATAAGTGAAGCACTAGAGCAATTCCGTAGCTCATAAAGATTTAAGTGAAGCATAGAGAGCAATTCTAACAAGTCATGGCATATTTTTGGCTCTCTCAAATAGGTGTTTCCAGCAAGGAATCAATACTTAAAACAAAAAGCAAAACAAGCAAAGACTCATATCATACAAGACGCTCCAAGCAAAACTCACAGTATGTGATGAATAAAAATATAGCTTCGAGTAAAATACCGATGGTCGTTAGAAGAAAGAGGGGATGCCACTCGGGGCATCCCCAAGCTTAGTTGCTTGCTTCTCTTTGGATAATAGCTTGGGATTCCATGGGCATCCCCAAGGAATCCTCTTCTTACTCCTTATTCCTTCATCCATCATAACATCACCCAAAACCTGAAAACTTCAATCACAAAAACTCAACAAAACCTTCATGATATCCGTTAGTATAACAAAACAAATCACTACTATAAGTACTGTTGCAACATATTCATATTTTATTCTTGCATTATATCTACTGTATTCCGACTTTTCTATGGCAAAAACTCTTCAAAGAAAACCATAGAATCATCAAAACAAGCACACAACACAAAGAAAACAGAATAGTTTGTAGCAATATGGATATTTCGAATACTTCTTTAACTCCAAAAGTTCCAAAAATTAGGATGGCTTGAGCAATTTGTATATTAATATTTTGCAAAAATAATTGGTATTTTATCATGCTTCTGTTAAAAATGAGAATTATTTTCGTTAGTGCAAAAGTTTCTGTTTTTCAGCAAGATCAAACAACTATCACCCAAGAAGATCCTAAAGGCTTTACTTGGCACAAACACTAATTAAAATACAAAAACACAATCATAACAGTAGCATAATTGTTCAAACACTCAAGAACCGAAAGCAAAAGGCAAAAATAAATTTTATTCATTGGGTTGCCTCCCAACAAGTGCTATCATTTTATGCCCCTAGCTAGGCATTGAGGTTTCTATGATGCTCACATGAAAGATAGCAATTGAAAAACGTAGAGAGCATCATGTAGCATGTGAAAAACAATTTTAAGTCTAACATACTTCCTATGCATAGGCATTTTATAAGCAAACAAATTATTAAGACAAGAAGGATCTAGCATATGCAAAGAAGAGGAATAAAACATTGACAAACTCAACGTAACGAGAGGTAATTTAATAAAATGTAAATTTCTACAACCATATTTCCCGCTCTCAAAATAATTACAAGACGGATCATAATCAAAGTCAACAATATAACTATCACATAAAATATTCTCTTCATGATCCGCATGCATACAATTTTTATAAACTTCCCAGATAGTGGGATTAACATCGACTGAAGTCATGACCTCTCCGAAACCAGTTTCATCGAAAATTTCATAAGGTTGAACACTCTCCAAATACGCGGGATTATTTTTACCTAAAGTTGACGCTCTTCCAAACCCACTTTCAATATTATTGCAAACATTATTATCAATAACATATTCATCATGAGGCTTAAATAAATTTTCAAGATCATAAGAAGCATCACCCCAATCATGATCATTACAATAAGTAGTGGACATAACAAGATCAACATCCCCAAGCTTGGGGTTTTGCATATCATTAACACAATTGTCATTAATAGAGTTTATAGTAAAATCATTGCAATCATGCTTTTCATTCAAGGAGCTATCATGAATCACTTCATAAATTTCTTCATCACAATTTTTAGATTCATGAATCTCAAGCAAAACTTCATAAAGATAATCTAGTGCACTCAACTCACTAGAAATTAGTTCATCATGATTGGATCTTCTAAAAAGATTAGCAAGTGGATGGGGATCCATATCAATAGATTTTTAGCAAGCAAAGATGCAAGCATATAGAAGGCACATGGCAACACAAGCAAATAAAAGATCTGACGAGAAAAAGGAAAACGAAAAAGAGGGCGAATAAATGGCAAATTTTTGTGAAGTGGGGGAGACGAAAAAGAGAGGCAAATGGCAAAATAATGTAAATTGCAAGGAGATGAGATTTGTGATTAGGAACCTGGTAGATGTTGACGATGTCTTCCCGGCAACGGCACCAGAAATTGGCACGTGGCCGGGAGACTATCTTGATGTGATCCTCACCGGCAACGGCGCCAGAAATTCTTTTTGATGTCTGCTAGAACTACGTCGATATTTCCCCAAAGAGAAAGGGATGATGCAGCACAACGGCGGTAGGTACTTCCCTCAGTGATGAGACCAAGTTTATCGAACTAGTAGGAGAACCACGCAACACTACGTGAACAGCACATGCACACAAATAACAAATACTCGCAACCCGACGTATTAGAGGGGTTGTCAATCCCTTTTGGGTAACGGAGCCAGAAATTGGCAAACGGACATGAGAGAGTTCTAAATATTGATAGATCGAACACGAAATAAAATAAAGTGCAACAAGGTATTTTTGTATTTTTACTTTAATAGATCTGAAAATAAAAGCAAAGGAAAATGGATCGCAAAGGCAAATATATTAAAAAAGAGACCCGGGGGCCATAGTTTTCACTAGTGGCTTCTCTCAAGAGAATCAAACGAGAGAGAGAGGAAGCCATCTAGCTACTATCTACGGACCTGTAGGTCTACAAAAGACTACCCACACATCATCGGAGAGGCACCAATGGGCATGATGAACCCCTCTGTGATGGTGTCTAGATTTGGTCTGGTGGTTCTGGAACTTGCGGTGGCTAGAATTGATTTTCGTCGACTCCCCTAGGGTTTCTAGAATATTGGGGTATTTATAGAGTAAAGAGACGGTCCGGGGACACCGGAGGTGGGCACAACCCACCGCCCTGGTGGGTTGTGCTCCCCTCAGAGCACCCCCAGGCGCTTCTCCGGCCCACTGGATGTCTTCTGGTCCAAAAAGAATCCACAAAAAGGTTTACTGCGTTTGGACTCTGTTTGGTATTGATTTCCTGCGATGTAAAAAACATGCAGAAAACAACTGGCTCTTGGCACTATGTCAATAGGTTAGTACCAAAAATTATGTAAAATGACTATAAAATTATTATAAAACATCCAAGAATGATAATATAACAACATGGAACAATTAAAAATTATAGATACGTTGGAGACGTATCACCTCCCATGGCGTGCATTAAATACGGAACGTGGGAGAGGTGGGATGAAACAGCTGCAGGAATAGTGCACCTGAAAAGTACGTCCACGTCAGATAGTAAAGAGCCAGCCCCCGCACCTCCCCCATAAAAAGGAACCCACGAAGGGCGCTGCTCATTTACCTCCCCTCCTTTCCAATCTAGCAAGCCGTCATCGTCTTCTTCCTAGCGCCAGAGCAGAGCACATCTCCTCCATCCACCGCCTCTATGCCCTTGCTTATCCCCAGCCTCCTCTTCTACAATTTCCACGGCACCTAAAAAGGTCCAAGACAAGCTGGAGAAAGTCGTTGACCCAGAGGCGGAGGCGAGGAAAGAAGCCCTGGCGGAAGCGCAGAGGAACTATGTCGTCTTTGCACTGGTGCTTGACAAGAGCACCATGATAGAGCGGTACGCATATATGTGGGGAAAGGAGACGACAACTCGCACTGTCCCCCATGTACTTCCCAGCTCCAAAGGCAGCAATGATAAATACCCTTTCTTCACTGCATATTTCTACTATGGACTCTGCCCTCCATTCTCTAATTTCTTCAATGAGATCATGTATTCCTACAGGTTCCATCTCTTAGATTTCACACTGAACACCATGACTTGCATGTTTTTCCGCCCATATGTGCAAAAACTTTGTCGGGGTAGTCCCCAATGTAGCCCTGTTCCGCCACTATTTCATTCCATGCATTAAAGGAGATGCCCTTTCCGCTAGTGTCACCTAGATTCCCAGGGCATGAAACAAGAACATTTATCCAGAGGGAAATCTACATCAGAAGTGGGATGAGGGGTCGGTAGATTAGTGCTGGATAAAAGAGAATGATTTCTCGCCATTCTGTTTGCCTCGGAAGAAGAAGGTGGTCCACGACAAGGATTGGAGTAGTCTCGATACTCATGACAAGAAGGTCACAATTGCCGTCACCAGAATCCACCATCTCAGAGCTGCCGGTCTCACCATTGAAATGGTGGGAACTGACTTTCTTAGTCACTGGATTGCCCCTCTGCAGAACAAGGGGAGATGATAACCCACAAGTATAGGGGATCGCAATAGTTTTCGAGGGTAGAGTATTCAACCCGAATTTATTGATTCGACACAAGGGGAGCCAAAGAATATTCTCAAGTATTAGAAGCTGAGTTGTCAATTCAACCACACCTGAAAGACTTAATATCCATAGCAAAATATTTAGTAGCAAAGTAGTATGGAAGTAGCAGTAACGGTGGCAAAAGTAACAGCAACAGTTTCGTAGCGATTGTAACAGTGGCAACGGAAAAGTAACTTAGCAAAGATCAATATGAAACAAGCTCGTAGGCAATGGATCAATGATGTATAATTATGTCGGATGGCATTCATCATGCAACAGTTATAACATAGGGTGACACAGAACTAGCTCCAATTCGTCAATATAATGAAGGCATGTATTCCAAATATAGTCATACGTGCTTATGGAAAATGCATGACATCTTTTGTCCTACACTCCTGTGGTAGCGGGGTCCTATTGGAAATTAATGGATATTAAGGCCTCCTTTTAATAGAGTACCGGGCCAAAGCATTAGCACTTTGTGAATACATGAACTCCTCAAACTACGGTCATCACCGGGAAGTGTCCCGACTATTGTCACTCCGGGGTTGCCGGATCATAACACGTAGTAGGTGACTATAAGTTGCAAGATAAGATCAAGAACACAAATATATTCATGAAAACATAATAGATTCAGATCTGAAATCATGGCACTCGGGTAGGCATAGCAAAATCATAGCAACATCAATCTTAGAACATAGTGGATACTAGGAATCAAACCCTAACAAAACTAACTCGATTACATGGTAAATCTCATCCAACCCATCATCGTCTAGCAAGCCTACGATGGGATTACTCACGCACGGCGGTGAGCATCATTAAATTGGTGATGAAGGATGGTTGATGATGATGATGTCAATGATTTCCCCTCTCCGGAGCCCAAGACGGACTCCAGATCTGCCCTCCCGAGGAAGAACAGGGATTGGCGGCGGATTCATATCGTAAAACGCGATGAATACTTTTCTCTGATTTTTTTCTCCCTGAACGTGAATATATGGAGTTGGAGTTGAGGTCGGTGGAGGTCCAGGTGGCCCACAAGGACAGAGGGCGTGCCCGGGGGGCGGGGGATGGCCGCGCCCTCCACCCTTGTGGCCAGGGTGTGGGCCCCCTTAGGTTGATTCTTTCGCCAATATTTTTTATTTATTACAAAACTGATCTCCATGAAGTTTCAGGTCATTCCGAGAACTTTTATTTTTGCACAAAAATAACACCATGGCAATTCTGCTGAAAACAGCGTCAGTCCGGGTTAGTTCCATTCAAATCATGCAAGTTAGAGTCCAAAACAAGGGCAAAAGAGTTTGGAAAAGTAGATACGATGGAGACGTATCAACTCCCCCAAGCTTAACCCATTGCTTGTCCTCAAGCAATTCAGTTGACAAACTGAAAGTATTAAAGAAAAACTTTTACAAACTCTGTTTGATCTTGTTACAAATATGTAAATCCAGCATTCAAGCTTTCAGCATAGATTGTGAACTAACCATATTCACAATAACATTTAGGTCTCACATTTACTCATATCAATGGCATAATCAACTAGAGATCAATAATAATAAATCTTGGATGACAACACTTTCTCAAAATAATCATGATATAATATAACAAGATGGTATCTCGCTAGCCCTTTCCAAGACCACAAAACATAAATGCAGAGCACCCCTGAAGATCAAGGACTGACTAGACATTGTAATTCATGGTAAAAGAGATCCAATTATAGTCATACTCAATATCAATTAATAACAATGCATACAAATGACAGTGGTGCTCTCTAACTGGTGCTTTTTATAACAGGATGATGACTCAACAATAAAAGTAAATAGACAGGCCCTTCGAAGTGGGAAGAAGAGATTTGCATATGTGTGATGACCCACAAGTATAGGGGATCTATCGTAGTCCTTTCGATAAGTAAGAGTGTCAAACCCAGCGAGGAGCAGAAGGAAATGATAAGCAGTTTTCAGTAAGGTATTCTTTGCAAGCACTGAAATTATCGGTAACAGATAGTTTTATGACGAGGTAATTTGTAACGGGTAACAAGTAATAAAAGTAAATAAGGCACAGCAAGATGGCCCAATCCTTTTTGTAGCAAAGGACAAGCCTGGACAAATTCTTATATAAAGGAAAACGGTCCTGAGGACACATGGGAATTATCGTCAAGCTAGTTTTCATCACGCTCATATGATTCATGTTCGGTACTTTGATAATTTGATATGTGGGTGGACCGGTGCTTGGGTACTGCCCTTACTTGGACAAGCATCCCACTTATGATTAACCCCTCTTACAAGCATCTGCAACTACAAAATAAGTATTAAGGTAAACCTAACCATAGCATGAAACATATGGATCCAAATCAGCCCCTTACGAAGCAACACATAAACTAGGGTTTAAGCTTCTATCACTCTAGCAACCCATCATCTACTTATTACTTGCCAATGCCCCCCATAGGCCCAAAGAATGGTGAAGTGCCATGTAGTCGACGTTCACATGACACCACCAGAGGAAAGACAACATACATCTCATCAAAATATCGAACGAATACCAAATTCACATGACTACTTATAGCAAAACTTCTCCCATGTCCTCAGGAACAAACGTAACTACTCACAAATCATATTCATGTTCATAATCAGAGGGGTATTAGTATGCATAAAGGATCTGAACATATGATCGTCCACCAAATAAACCAACTAGCATCAACTACAAGGAGTAATCAACACTACTAGCAACCCACAGGTACCAATCTAAGGTTTTGGGACAAAGATTGGATACAAGGGATGAACTAGGGTTTGAGAGGAGATGGTGCTGGTGAAGATGTTGATGGAGATTGACCCCCTCCCGATGAGAGGATCGATGGTGATGATTTCCCCCTCCCGGAGGGATACTTCCTTGGCAGAACAGCTCCCCTGAAGCCCTAGATTGGTTCCGCCAAGGTTCCGCCTCGTGGCGGTGGTGTCTCGTCTCAAAAGCTTGCTTATGATTTTTTCCAGGGCAAAATACTTCATATAGCCAAAGATGGGCACTGGAGGCCTGCCAGGGGGCCCACGAGACAGGGGGCGCGCCCAGGGGGTAGGGCGCGCCCCCACCCTCGTGGATGGTGGGTGGCCCCCCTCTGGTGCTTTCTTCGCCCAATATTTTTTTATATTCCAAAATTGACTTCCGTAGAGTTTCAGGACTTTTGGAGTTGTGTAGAATAGGTCTCTAATATTTGCTCCTTTTCCAGCCCAAAATTCCAGCTGCCTGCATTCTCCCTCTTCATGTAAACCTTGTAAAATAAGAGAGAATAGGCATAAGTATTGTGACATAATGTGTAATAACAGCCCATAATGCAATAAATATCAATATAAAAGCATGATGCAAAATGGACATATCAACTCCCCCAAGCTTAGACCTCGCTTGTCCTCAAGCGAAAGCCAATATTGAAAAATATGTCCACATGTTTAGAGATAGAGGTGTCGATAAAATAAAATACGGACATGAGGGAATCATGATCATTCTTAGAAAAACAACAAATATATACATATTGTCATATGATTTCTTATACTAAAGTAACAATTCATTCACAATTTCAAGTATGAATTAGAAACTTCATTGAAACTAACAAACTATAATCTCAGTCATTGAAGCAATTGCAATTTATCATAACATCATAAAGAGTCAATATAAGAGCTTTTCAGCAAGTCCTCATACTCAACTATCATTTAGTCTTTCACAATTGCTAACACTCACGCAATACTTATGGGTATGAAGTTTTAATTGGACACAGAGAAAGATAGGGGCTTATAGTTTTGCCTCCCAACCTTTTACCTCAAGGGTAATTTCAACAATAATTGTTCATAAAAACTCACATCCAATTAGCTATATATATCAGGATCTTTCCAACACACAATGCTTGCCAAAGGATAAAATATAAAAAGGAAAGGTGAAGATCACCATGACTCTTGTATAAAGTATAGGACAAGAATAAAAGATAGGCCCTTCGTAGAGGGAAGCAGAGGTTGTCATGTGTTTTTATGGTTGGATGCACGAAATCTTAATGCAAAAGAACGTCACTTTATATTGCCACTTGTGATATGGACCTTTATTATGCAGTCTGTCGCTCTTATTTCTTCCACATCACAAGATCGTATAAAGCTTATTTTCTCCACAATAATAAATCATACATATTTAGAGAGAAATTTTTATTGCTTGCAACAATGACAACTTACTTGAAGTATCTTACTCAATCCATAGATAGATATGGTGGACTCTCATGGAAAAACTGGGTTTAAGGATATTTGGAAGCACGAGTAGTATCTCTACTCGGTGCAAAGAATTTGGCTAGCATGAGGGGGAAAGGAAAGCTCAACATGTTGGATGATCCATGACAATATAATTTATTTTGGATGTAAGAAAACATAACCCATTACGTTGTCTTCCTTGTCCAACATCAAATTTTTAGCATGTCATATTTTAATGAGTGCTCGCAATCATAAAAGATGTCCAAGATAGTATATTTATATGTGAAAACCTCTCTTTGTTTGTTACTTCCTATTAATTGCAACGATGAACAAAACTATGTTTGTCAACTCTCAACAACTTTTATTCATCATACTCTTTATATGTGAAGTCATTACTCTCCATAAGATCAATATGATCTCTTTATTTATTTTTGGTCTTTCTCTATTATTTTATTTTTATACCCTCAAGATCATAGCAAGATAACCAAGCCCTTGACTCAAAACTAATCTTTATTATATATAGCTCATGGACTCGATTACATAGAAGGAACATAAAGCAAAACTCAAAACTAAATCATACTAAAACTTTATTCTACTAGATCAAGATATTACCAAAAGGATCGAACTAAGAAAAACGGTAAATATAAAAGTGTGATGGTGATACGATACCGGGGCACTCCCCCAAGCTTGGCAGTTGCCAAGGGGAGTGCCCATACCCATGTATTTATGTCTCTTTCTTCGGAGGTGGAGGAGATGGTGATGATGATGACAATTGTGCCTTCAGCTTTTTCATATTGTAATTGAGAAGAGCGATCTCCTCCTTTAAATAACCGACCTCCGATCCAGCTTCAAGATCTTGTCGCATAAATCTCCTTTGCTTTTGTGCCAAAAACAAGAAGGAATAGATCAGTTGTTAGACAGTTTAGCCCTCTTAGGGAGACTAGGCTTCTTGAACTTCACGTGCATATCCCCAGGTTGAGGTAGAGGAACATCCTCCTCCTTCGAACTTGAATCATTGATCCTCCTCAAATGAGCATACTCCTCATCATCCGTAGTTCGACCACAAGGAGATAGGTCCCCGTAGGTCTTTGGGTCAGTAATGAGATGTGAGACATAGCTCTCTCCGTCGGAGTCTTGAGATGACATCTTGCTCTAAATCTGCTGCAGAAACAGCTCAAAACAAAAACAGGAGATATTTGCGTGGTACGGTGGTCAAAACCTTCGGGAGATTATATAATGAATTTTTACCGACCAAAAGAAGTATCGTGCAAGAAAACGGAGTCCGGAGGGCACACGAGGTGCCCACGAGGTAGGGGGCGCACCCAGGGAGGTAGGGCGTGCCCTCCACCCTCGTGGATGCCTCGTGTCCTTTCTGGACTGCTTCTTATTTTCCTATTTTCTTAAATATTCCAAAATGGAGAAAAATTGCTATTAGAACTGTCTTGGAGTCGGTTTACTTACCGTACCACATACATATTCCTTTTCGGAGGCTGAAACGTTCTAGAAGGTGTCCCTTATATATTCCTCTGGGGTTACGGTTTCAATAACATTAGTTTCAACATTTATAGGATTACCTGAGATATAATGTTTGATTCTTTGACCGTTCACCACCCTCGGATTTGTGCCTTCGATATTGTTGATTTTTATGGCACCGGAACGGTAGACCTCCTCGATAACGTAAGGACTTTCCCATTTAGAGAGGAGTTTTCCTGCAAAAAATCTTGAACGAGAGTTGTATAACAATACATAATCACCTACATTAAACTCATGTTTTTGTATCCTTTTGTCATGCCATCTTTTAACTTTTTCTTTAAACAGTTTGGCCTTTTCATAGGTGTAACATCCCAAATTTTCAATTTGGAATGTTATACATAGGTCATTCATGCATATCATATTTTATTGCCGTTCGTTTCACGATCCTCGAAATTCTAAGCAACTCAAGGACCCATGGAGAGAATTGGGGATTTCACGTTTCTCATATTGGAAAATTTATCAAATATCAAAACAAGGATTACTTTGGTTTTAATTGTTTTTCTCTCTGAAAGATATTTCATATTAAAATATATGAGAGGAGATAATGTGACTTCTCCAAAATAAAAGGAATATTGGAGGAAAAATATTAAAATCAAGTAAACAATTTTATTTTGATTTTATTGCTATTTTATTTGAATTAGAAAAATATGCATTTTTTTCAAAAATTGCATTTTAGGCCAAGAAAATGTTCACTTTGTTATAAATATTCTATTTAGACGTTGAAAATTTGTTTTGGTATTTTTAGATTTTTATGTTATTTTCTAGGATTTTATTTCGGCGAAATCAGTTTAAAAAAAGTTGCTTCAGACCGACTGGGCCGAAAGCCTAGCCGGCCCACGCGCTGCGTCACCCCGACCCCGAGCAGGAGTCCGCCGCCTGTACGCCGCCGCGCCGTGGCCGACTCCGCCACGCCCCGCCGACTTGCCCCCTTCCCCACACCGCCACATCCCCCTCCCCTCTTAAATACCGCCGCCGCCCCCCCTTGCCCCACATCACCGCGCCGCCCCGCAGCCGAAGCAGTCGCGCCACCACCGCCTTCTGCCGCCACCGCGCTACTCCGCCGCCCCGCGCTGCCCCGCACCACTCCACCGCTTCACCACCCCCCGCCCCGACGGATCTGCCGCCGCCGGTCTTTTCCGGCTAAACGGTAAAATTGTTCGTGTTTTTTATAAAACCCTACATTCGTTTTTTAGAATCGGTTCGGTTTTCTCAATTTAGTTTTTTAGCGGACGTTCGTCTGTACATTCGTTTTAACGAACGCTGTTCGTCAGTTAGCCGCAGACAGCGAACGGTCGTTCGTTATCCTGTTCGTCTCGTTTTATTTTCCAGAGTTTTTTGCAATTATTTTTGATCGCGATTTCTGCACTGATCTTCGTTTTAGTTTATCTTTTTCGCTCGTTTATCCAAATCAGGTGAAACAAGCGCCTAGATCTTTGTGTCGAAGCCCTCTTTCTGTTTAACTAACTTCAACAAGATTTTGGTACTGTAAATTTGACTTTAGTCCAGATTAGTAAACGGGTCTTGTTTCTTTCGTAGTTTGAGTTTAGTTGCTTTGTTTGTTTTGATTCTTTTTGCAAACCGGAGTTCTTCAGTTGAACTTTCTGGTTAGATCTTATTATTTGAGCTTTACCCGTGCATGTTTGCTTGATTGCTTATGTATGTTATTGTTTGTTTGCGATAGAATTCCCAGAGTGCGAAGCGTGCTACTACGAGTCACTAGGTTTTGCGGATCATCAGCAAGGTAAGTAACACATTGATCATACTCTTTTCATACCCAGTTTTTGTGCATTAGTTGCAAGCCCTCAAACACTGCATGATTAGGATGTGATTAACTTGTGGGATTTGGGAAGTAGTTGATGAGGTAAAACCTATTGCCCTTTTATTATCAAACCCGTGGGAGTTACTTCTATGCTATGCTTATATTGCCATGCTATGCTCGTAGACGTGGATTGGGTTTGAGTGTATCCATGACAGATGTGAGATTGTTAATTAATGCTTAACTTAAGGTGGCTACTTAAATACACATCTGGGTGGATTGGTTGCGGGCACCTGGAGAATCCAGTGTTGTCCTAGGATATCCCGGAGTACCCGTGTGATCATCCCATGGTTCGCCACCTAGGATCAAAGGGATCATAAGATTATTCATGCTAGAAACTTCCGTGTGCATCCAAAAGCTATTATGGGCTCTAGCAAAGTTGTGTAAGTTGCATGACCTCTTCCAGTGGTAGGCTAGCAGATGTAGGGGTGTAGGTTGGTACTGTCTACCCAGGGTTAGAGTTAATGTTTCTGAAAGACTGTGTCTCGGTCATCCGTCTCTCAAACACCATGTAGTGCGAGAAATCCAACGGAGGAGATTGAGTCTTGTGGGGAAAAGTGCGCAAACCTATGCAGAGTGTAAAAACTAATCATGGTTAGTTGTGTCCCCGGTTATGGACATCTTGAGTATCTGGTACTTGAATTACTGATTTGATCTCATCACTCTAAATTAATTTGTCGGGCTGATAATGAATACTTTAATTAGGATTGAGTTGGAGGAACCTTCTCAATGATGTTTCAACCACCATGATAGTTAAATAAGATATATTCCTTTGTTGTAGGAAAAAATTGGCTTTTCGCAAAACAATATAGCCTTAGAGCGTCCACCAGCCATATATGCATTGTAGTGATAGCATTTATCTGTTCAATGCTCTACCATGTTATATTGCCAGCATATTCCATGTACTGACCCGTTTTTGGGCTGCAACGTATCATGTTGCAGACTTTTCATATGAGGAGTAAGGTGCGCTAGGTTGATTGTCATGCACTCAGCTATGCCGTTGGAGTTGATGGACTCACTTTATCTTCCAAGACTTCTGCTGTTATTTATCTAGATGGCCTTAAGCCATATTTATTGTAATAAGTTCTCTTTTGAGACATTCGATGTAATAAGTTTGTGATTGCTACTCTGTTATAAATCCTTCGAGTACTGTGTGTGTCAGCATTACCGATCCAGGGATGACACTGAACATAGAGATTTGACCGTCTGAGGTCGGATCGCTACAAGATGGTATTAGAGCACACGCTGAATGTAGGACACGACTACTAAGATGAGCCATAGGTCACTCTTCTCTACTCATTTCTGACTCCTCTCCATTTTCAACTCTTTAGGATGGTGGATTCAAGGAACAAGTTTGCACAACCGGATGAAGACACGCCCTTTGGACGACACTTAAAGAAAGTCACTAGGTATCTGAACATCAGAATACCAAGCTTCACCAGGACCTACACCGCCACCTTACCAGAAGAGGAGCGATGGTTGATTCGAGTTCAAGTTCCAGGAAGGACATTCACACCAGTCACGGAGCCCATAGAGTTTTCTTTTGATGCACCCACCTGGAGTCTAGGAAAGAGCATGGCAGCCCACAACGCCATGGGACACATTGGCGAAGTTTATCACAAGGATCTTAAGGATACTATCTACCAAATATATGGGCGCCGAGATGAGCAATGGGAGATAGTCAGCACTAGGAGGGATAGGTCTATTGCAGCATTCATCCAGGAGTTAAACTAGCACATTCGTCAGTAGGAGAACCAGATGTGCATAAGCATGATAGATTTGAAGAAGGCGATGACTAGAATCATAGAGCTAGAAGAGGAACTCAACTCTACACACGATGGATATGAGGAGGAAATGACGATACTCATGGAAATGAATGACGACCTGACAAGGAAGCTAGGAGTTTTTATGGGAGACCCCACGCCAGGAGGAGAAGAGGATGAACCCAAGGAAATTCATCCTGAAGACTACATCATCATCGACGACACCGACTCCGACCCCAACGATAGTGATGATGATTATAAAGACGAAGCTGGAGCGGATATCATGGAGTCTTCCACCGATCAAAATTTATAGAATGACCACCATATGTTTAGTAGTATTCCCCCATGTATATAGTAGTAGTTCGAGCACTTTTGTAACGATAGTTCTAGACCAACTGTATGCCCTTGCTTGAATTGATTTGGTGTGATATGATTGTGTTTGTCTCATGTGCATATGGGTAGTGCTTTCTCACTAGACCTCATTTCTATTCTAATCTCTCCCCTCTAAACCCATCAGATGCCTGCGAGACGTGACACTGGATTTGTCTTCCCACCTGAGATCACCCAGTTGATTCAGCAACAGAATGCCTTGATGCAGATATTAGTCCAGAACCAAGGAAACAACAACAACAACCCTCCGCCACCACCACCAGCTAATAACTTAGCCCATTTTCTGAGGTTGCAGCCGCCGGTGTTTTCTAGTAGCACCAAGCCCATAGTTGCTGATGACTGGCTATGCAATATTGGAAGGGAGTTGACCACGGCAGGTTGCACAGATGCTGAGAAGGTACGTTTTGCCACACACCAATTGGATGGACCAGCAGCTTCATGGTGGGAGAATTACACAGCCACTTTTCCTATAGCCAATATCACTTGGGATCAGTTTCATCAAGAATTCCGCACAACCCATGTCTCAACTGGAGCTATGAGCATGAAGAAGCGTGAGTTTCGCAACTTGCATCAGGGAAATCGTACTGTGGCTCAGTACGAAGATGAGTTTAGTAAGCTATCTCGTTATGCCCCTGATGAAGTGGCCACAGACGCTGCGAAGCAGGAGAAGTTTATGGAAGGGCTGAATGATGAGATGAGCATGCAGTTGATGGTGGCAACATTTAACAACCATTAGGAGGTAGTAGATAAGGCTCTTATGATTAAAGGGAAGCAGCAGCAGATTGAGAGCCGCAAGAGGAAGTATGGACAAGGAAAGTACAATTTTGGAGCTCAGCAGAAGCCTCGTTTCACCCCAAACTTGGGAGGATTTAGCCATAACCATGGAGTCCATACCCACAATGGAGGCAGTTCGCATAACCACAGTGGCTCCAAGAATGGAAATGGGAATGGAGCAGGCAGCAATCAGAACCACTCTAACCCAGCAACGCCCACCAAGAAGGACCCGAGTCACATTACTTGTTTCAAGTGCGGGACACTATGACACTGAGTGCCCTGAAGCGAAGAATGGGAATGACAATGGAAGCTCTGGGAAGAAGCCCAACCCTTTCAACAGGGGACAAGTGAACCACGTGAACGTGGAGGAGGTTGAAGAACAACCAGATGCAGTCATCGGTAAGTTTTTGGTTAAGTCATTTACCGCTCTTGTTGTTTTCGATACTGGTGCATCGCATTCATACATTTCATGGGGATTTGTGGACAAGTTTAAGTTACCCACCCTAGCCCTTAGGACACCTTTGCTAGTGAGCTCACCCGGTATAGAGTATATGGCCAGCCGATGGTGCGATCGGATACCCTTAACCATTGGTAGGCATGTTTTCCCCTCAGACCTTATAATTCTGGAGTCACAAGGATTGGATGTGATACTAGGAATGGATTGGTTATCGAAGTATGGAGGAAACATTAACTGTGCTAGTAGGTCAATTCTACTCACCACCCCGGAGGGGAAAAGGATTAAGTATGTATCCAGGCATACTCCTAAGAGTACTCACGTAAATTCCCTCATGGGAGTTGTTCAGGAAGAAGTGCCTGTAGTGAAGGATTACCTGGATGTATTTCCAGAGGAATTACCAGGCATGCCGCCAGATCATGATATTGAGTTTTTTATAGAGATGTTGCCAAGCACCAGACCGATATCGAAGAGACCATACCGGATGCCCGCGAATGATTTGGAGGAGATTAAGAAGTAGATCAAGGAGTTATTGGAGAAAGGTTACATCCTATGAAGTTCATCACCATGGGGAGCCCCAGTGCCCTTGGTTGAGAAGAAGGATAAATCTCTGAGAATGGTTGTTGATTATCGCGCATTGCATGAAGTGACGATCAAAAACAAGTACCCACTGCCGATGATCAATGATTTGTTTGATCAGTTGCAAGGAGCTAATGTATTTCCAAGATCGATCTGCGATCAGGATACCACCAGCTGAAGATTCGAGAACAGGATATACCTAAGACATCTTTCACCACACGGTATGGGTTATATGAGTATACAGTTATGTCATTTGGACTGACTAATTCCCCTGCCTATTTCATGAGTATGATGAACAAGGAGTTCATGGAGTTCTTGGATAAGTTTGTCGTGGTGTTCATTGATGATATCTTGGTATACTCGAAGAATGAAGAGGAACACAAGGAACATTTGCGTTTAGTTCTCGAGAAGCTCAGGGAACATCACTTATACGCCAAGTTCAACAAATGTGAGTTTTGGTTGAAGGAAGTTGGATTCCTTGGACATGTTATATCAGGAGAAGGTATAGCAGTAGACCCTACTAAGATTCAGTCAATCACTGAGTGGTTGGCACCCACCTCAATTGGAGAGATTCGCAGTTTTCTAGGACTCGCGGGATATTATCGGAGATTCATTGAGAATTTCTCTAAGATTGCAAAGCCCATGACAGAGCTGTTGAAGAAGGACACCAAGGTCAAATGGACGGATGAATGTGAGGCAAGGTTTTAGGAGTTGAAGAAACATTTGACTACAGCCTCAGTGCTGATTCTGCCAGATATACGTAAGGGTTTCCAAGTGTATTGCGACGCATCTCGCTTAGGACTTGGAAGTGTACTTATGCAAGACGGAAGAGTTGTTTCATATGCCTCACGACAACTTCGACCGCATGAGTTGAATTATGTGCCACGTCTTGAGCTTGCGTTGGTTTTCCACGAAGAGGAAGGGATGATGCAGCAGAGTAGCGTAAGTATTTCCCTCAGTTTTTGAGAACCAAGGTATCAATCCATTAGGAGGCCACGATCAAGTCCCTCGTACCTGCACAAAATGATAGCTACTCGCAACCAACGCGATTAGGGGTTGTCAATCCCTTCATGGTCACTTACGAGAGTGAGATCTGATAGATATAATATTTTTGGTATTTTTGGTATAAAGATGCAAAATGAAAAGTAAAGGCAAAGTAAAAAGCAAAACAAGATTTGATATGATGAGAATAGACCCGGGGGCCATAGATTTCACTAGTGGCTTCTCTCAAGAGCATAAGTATTCTACAGTGGGTGAACAAATTACTGTTGATCAATTGACAGAATTGAGCATAGTTATGAGAATATCTAGGCATGATCATGTATATAGGCATCACGTCCGTGACAAGTAGACCGAAACGATTCTGCATCTACTACTATTACTCCACTCATCGACCGCTATCCAGCATGCATCTAGAGTATTAAGTTAAAAACAGAGTAACACCTTAAGCAAGATGACATGATGTAGAGAGATAAATTCATGCAATATGAAATAAACCCCATCTTGTTATCCTCGATGGCAACGATACAATATGTGCCTTGCTGCCCCTTTTGTCACTGGGAAAGGACACCGCAAGATCGAACCCAAAGCTAAGCACTTCTCCCATGGCAAGAACTACCAATCTAGTTGGCCAAACCAAATGGATAATTTGAAGAGACTTGCAAAGATAACCAATCATACATAAAAGAATTCAGAGAATATTCAAATATTATTCATAGATAGACTTGATCATAAACCCACAATTCATCGGTCTCAACAAACACACCGCAAAAAGAAGATTACATCGAATAGATCTCCACAAGAGAGGGGGAGAACTTTGTATTGAGATCCAAAAAGAGAGAAGAATCCATCTAGCTACTAACTATGGACCCGAAGGTCTGAGGTAAACTACTCATACTTCATCGGAGAGGCTATGATGATGTAGAAGCCCTCCGTGACGACGGCCCTCACCGGCGGAGCTCCGGAACAGGACCCAAGATGGGATCTCGTGGATACAAAAAGTTGCGGTGGTGGAATTAGGTTTTTGGCTCCGTCCCTGTTTGTTTGGGGGTACGTAGGTATATATAGGAGGAAGGAGTACATCGGTGGAGCATCGAGGGGCCCACGAGGCAAGGGGCGCGCCCTAGGGGGGCGCCCCCACCCTCATGACTGCCTCTTTGACTCCTTGGAGTAGGGTCCAAGTCTCCTGGATCACGTTCGGTGAGAAAATCATGTTCCCGAAGGTTTTATTCCGTTTGGACTCCGTTTGATATTCCGTTTCTTCGAAACACTGGAATATGCAAAAAACAGCAATTCTGGGCTGGGCCTCCGGTTAATAGGTTAGTCCCAAAAATAATATAAAAGTGGAAAATAAAGCCCAGTATAGTCCAAAACAGTAGATAATATAGCATGGAGCAATCAAAAATTATAGATACGTTGGAGACGTATCAGGCATCCCCAAGCTTAATTCCTGCTCGTCCTCGAGTAGGTAAATGATAAAAAGAGAATTTTGATGCGGAGTGCTACTTGGCATAATTTCAATGCAAATCTTCTTAATTGTGATATGAATATTCAGATTCGTAAGATTCAAGACAAAAGTTTATATTGACATAAAAATAATAATACTTCAAGCATACTAACAAAGCAATTATGTCTTCTCAAAATAACATGGCCAAAGAAAGTTATCTCTACAAAATCATATAGTTTGGCTATGCTCTATCTTCACCACACAAAATATTTAAATCATTCACAACCCTGATGACAAGCCAAGCAATTGTTTCATACTCTAACTTTTTCAAAACTTCTTCAATCTTCACGCAATACATGAGCGTGAGCCATGGATATAGCACTATAGGTGGAATAGAATGGTGGTTGTGGAGAAGACAAAAAGGAGAAGATAGTCTCACATCAACTAGGCGTATCAATGGGCTATGGAGATGACCATTAATAGATATCAATGTGAGTGAGTAGGGATTGCCATGCAACGGATGCACTAGAGCTATAAGTATATGAAAGCTCAAAAAGAAACTAAGTGGGTGTGCATCCAACTTGCTTGCTCATGAAGACCCAGGGCAATTTGAGGAAGCCCATCATTGGAATATACAAGCCAAGTTCTATAATGTAAAATTCCCACTAGTATATGAAAGTGATAACATGAGAGACTCTCTACTATGAAGATCATGGTGCTACTTTGAAGCACAAGTGTGGTAAAAGGATAGTAGCATTGCCCCTTTTTATTTATTTTCTCCTTTTTTTGGGCCTTCTTTTTTTTTCGTTGGCCTTTATCTTTTATTGGGACAATGCTCTATTAAATGATGATCATCAAACTTTTATTTATTTACAACTCAATGATTACAACTCAATTCTAAAACAAAGTATGACTCTATATGGATGCCTCCGGCGGTGTACCGGGATATGCAATGAATCAAGAGTGACAAGTATGAAAAAATTATAAACGGTGGCTTTGCCACAAATACTATGTCAACTACATGATCATGCTAAGCAATATGACAATGATGAATGTGTCATGATGAACTAGATGGTGGAAAGTTGCATGGCAATATATCTCGGAATGGCTATGGAAATGCCATAATAGGTAGGTATGGTGGCTGTTTTGAGGAAGGTATATGGTAGGTCTATGATACCGACGAAAGGTGCGTGGTATTAGAGAGGCTAGCAAAGGTGGAAGGGTGAGAGTGCGCATGATCCATGGACTCAACATTAGTCATAAAGAACTCATATACTTATTGCAAAAATCTAGAAGTTATCAAAGCAAAGTATTACGCGCATCCTCCTAGGGGGATAGATTGGTAGGAAAAGACCATCGCTCGTCCCCGACCGCCACTCATAAGGAAGACAATCAATAAATAAATCATGCTCCGACTTCATCACATAACGGTTCACCATACGTGCATGCTATGGGAATCACAAACTTTAACACAAGTATTCTTTAAATTCACAACTAATCAACTAGCATGACTTTAATATTATCACCTCCATATCTCAAAACAATTATCATGCCTCAATCTTTTCTTAGTATTCAACACACTCAAAAGAAAGTTTCACAAATCTCGAATACCAAGCATATTATTATTAAGCAAATTACCATGCTATTAAGACTCTCAAAATAATTTAAGTGAAGCATGAGAGATCAATAGTTTCTTTAAAACAAATCCACCACCATGCTCTAAAAGATCTAAGTGAAGCACATACAACAAAATTATAACGCTCAAAAGATATAGGTGAAGCACATAGAGCAAAACTACTTAGCTCAAAAGATATAAGTGAAGCACATAGAGTATTCTATCAAATTTTAATTCATGTATGGCTCTCTCAAAAGGTGTGTACAGAAAGGATGATTGTGGAATAATAAGACACAAAGACACAAATAATACAAGACGCTCCAAGCAAAACACATATCATGTTGGTGAATAAAAATATAGCTCCAAGTAAATTACCGATGGAAGTGGACGAAAGAGGGGATGCCTTCCGGGGCATCCCCAAGCTTTGACTTTTTGGTGTCCTTATATTATCTTGGGGGTGCCATGGGCATACCCAAGCTTAGGCTCTTGCCACTCCTTGTTCCATAATCCATCAAAAGAATTCACCCAAAACTTGAAAACTTCACAACACAAAACTTAAAGTAGAAAACTCGTGAGATCCGTTAGCGAAAGAAAACAAAAGACCACTTCAAGGTACTGTAATGAACTCATTCTTTATTTATATTGGTGTTAAACCTACTGTATTCCAACTTCTCTATGGATTATAAACTATTTTACTAACCATAGATTCATCAAAATAAGCAAACAACACACGAAAAACAGAATCTGTCAAAAACAGAACAGTCTGTAGTAATCTGTAGCTAGCGAAAGATCTGGAACCCCAAAAATTCAAAAATAAATTGCTGGACGTGAGGAATTTATCTATTAATCATCTTCAAAAAGAATTAACTAAATAGCACTCTTCAAATAAAAATGACATAAGTTCTCGTGAGGGCTAAAGTTTCTGTTTTTTACAGCAAGTTCAACAAGACTTTCCCCAAGTCTTCCCAACGGTTCAACTTGGCACAAACACTAATTAAACACAAAAAACACAACCAAAACATAGGCTACATAATTTATTTATTACTAAGCAGGAGAAAAAAGCAAGGAATAAAAATAAAATTGGGTTGCCTCCCAACAAGCGCTATCGTTTAACGCCCCTAGCTAGGCATAAAAGCAAGGATAGATCTAGGTATTGCCGTTCTTAGAGAGAAAGAGAGCAAACTTGTTATCTATGGAGTTAATATTTCTATTTTGAAAAAGTACATGTCCATTAATGGTAGAAGAAAGATTAAGAATGTTGCGGAAATTGGCATCTAGGCTAGCTTTTATCTCTTTAATAGATTCGTTTTGGTAAGAAAGCAAGAGAGATGTGATTTCAGCTTTCTCATTAATGGGGTGCCCAAATATAGTTTTCATCCTCTCATAGGTATCTATGGGGTCCCCTTCAAGGAAACCCCCTTCGAAAATAGAATCTAAAACTTGTTTGAACGAAGCGGGTAGTCCAACATAAAAGCTTTTTAACTAAACCTCAATTTGATATTGGGGTACATAGCTAGCCCGGATCCTTAACAACCTATCCCAAGCATCTTTCAAAGATTCATCAAGTAAGTAACGAAAAATTCCAGAATCATCTTCATCAAAATTACTAAAGTTCTCATTGATAACTCCGGCAAGTTGTTCTATAGCATTCCGATTTATAAGTTTAGATAAGATAGCAGGATTGTCTAAAGCACTAGAACTTGGGAGAGAACCCCCAACTCTTTTTGGTTCTGACATGGCGAGGGAAAAGAGGCAAATAGAGAGGGAGGATAGAGAGAGAGGGCGAATAAAACGGCAAGGGTGAAGTGGGGGAGAGGAAAACGAGAGGCAAATGGCAAATAATGTAATGCGAGAGATAGGGATTGTGATGGGTACTTGGTATGTTGACTTTTTGCGTAGACTCCCCGGCAACGATGCCAGAAATCCTTCTTGCTACGTCTTGAGCTTGCGTTGGTTTTCCCCGAAGAGGAAGGGATGATGCAGCAGAGTAGCGTAAGTATTTCCCTCAGTTTTTGAGAACCAAGGTATCAATCCAGTAGGAGGCCACGCTCAAGTCCCTCGTACTTGCACAAAATGATAGCTACTCGCAACCAACGCGATTAGGGGTTGTCAATCCCTTCACGGTCACTTACGAGAGTGAGATCTGATAGATATAATATTTTTGGTATTTTTGGTATAAAGATGCAAAGTGAAAAGTAAAGGCAAAGTAAAAAAGCAAAACAAGATTTAATATGATGAGAATAGACCCGGGGGCCATAGGTTTCACTAGTGGCTTCTCTCAAGAGCATAAGTATTCTATGGTGGGTGAACAAATTACTATTGAGCAATTAACAGAATTGAGCATAGTTATGAGAATATCTAGGCATGATCATGTATATAGGCATCACGTCCGTGACAAGTAAACCTAAACAATTCTGCATCTACTACTATTACTCCACTCATTGACCGCTATCCAGCATGCATCTAGAGTATTAAGTTAAAAACAGAGTAACGCCTTAAGCAAGATGACATGATGTAGAGAGATAAATTCATGCAATATGAAATAAACCCCATCTTGTTATCCTCGACGGCAATGATACAATACGTGCCATGCTGCCCCTTCTGTCACTGGGAAAGGACACCGCAAGATCGAACCCAAAGCTAAGCACTTCTCCCATGGCAAGAACTACCAATCTAGTTGGCCAAACCAAACGGATAATTCAAAGAGACTTGCAAAGATAACCAATCATACATAAAAGAATTCAGAGAAGATTCAAATATTATTCATAGGTAGACTTGATCATAAACCCACAATTCATCGGTCTCAACAAACACACCGCAAAAAGAAGATTACATCGAATAGATCTCCACAAGAGAGGGGGAGAACTTTGTATTGAGATCCAAAAAGAGAGAAGAAGCCATCTAGCTACTAACTATGGACCCGAAGGTCTGAGGTAAACTACTCACACTTCATCGGAGAGGCTATGATGATGTAGAAGCCCTCCGTGATGACGGCCCTCTCCGGCGGAGCTTCGGAACAGGCTCCAAGATGGGATCTCATGGATACAGAAAGTTGTGGCAGTGGAATTAGGTTTTTGGCTCCGTCCCTATTTGTTTGGGGGTACGCAGGTATATATAGGAGGAAGGAGTACGTCGGTGGAGCATCGAGGGGCCCACGAGGCAGGGGGCGCGCCCTAGGGGGGGGAGGGCGCCCCCACCCTCGTGACCGCCTCTTTGACTCCTTGGAGTAGGGTCCAAGTCTCCTGGATCAGGTTCGGTGAGAAAATCACGTTCCCGAAGGTTTTATTCCGTTTGGACTCCGTTTGATATTCCGTTTCTTCGAAACACTGAAATAGGCAAAAAACAACAATTCTGGGCTGGGCCTCCGGTTAATAGGTTAGTCCCAAAAATAATATAAAAGTGGAAAATAAAGCCCAATATAGTCCAAAACAGTAGATAATATAGCATGGAGCAATCGAAAATTATAGATACGTTGGAGACGTATCATTATGCCACGCATGATTTGGAGTTAGCAGCTGTAGTGCATGCCCTCAAGGCCTGGAGACATTTTCTTATTGGAAATCATTGTGATGTGTACACGGATCATAAGAGTTTGAAGTACATTTTCACACAGAAGGAGCTGAATCTCAGGCAGAGGAGATGGTTGGAGCTTATAAAGGATTATGATATGAAGCTGCACTATCATCCAGGGAAGGCCAATGTCGTAGCAGACGCTTTGAGCCGGAAGAGTTATGCTAATACGTTAGTAACAGGAGGTTTGCCAAAGGAGTTAGACGACGATCTCAGGGAACTCTGTTTGGAGATTGTTCCTAAAGGTTTTGTTGCAGCGATGGAAGTTCAATCTACATTGTTGGGAAAGATTCGTGAAGCTCAGAAGGATGACAAGGAAATTGCTGAAATAAAGGAGAAGATGAGTGAAGGAAAAGACAAAGATTTTCTTGAGGACGAGCATGACACCTTGTGGTATGACGATCGTGTTTATGTGCCCAATAATGCAAACATCAGGAAGTTAATACTACAGGAGGCACATGACTCACCATACTCGATACACCCCGGAAACACCAAGATGTATTTGGATTTGAAGGAGCGTTTCTGGTGGACTGGTATGAAGAAGGATATTGCCGAGCATGTAGCCGTATGTGATGTATGTCAGAGGGTGAAGGCAGAACATCAGAAGCCAGCAGGATTACTGCAGACTATGCCGATACCCAAATGGAAGTGGGACAAGCTTGGCATGGATTTTATCACCGGATTACCCAAGACCCGATCGGGATACGATTCTACCTGGGTAGTAGTGGATCGCTTGACCAAAGTGGCTCACTTTATCCCAGTGAAAACCACCTATACCAGTGCGAAGTTGGCCAAGATATACGTGACCATGATCGTATGTTTGCATGGAGTTCCGAGGACTATTGTATCATATAGAGGAACATAGTTTAATTCAAAGTTTTGGCACCAGCTGCACCAGAATTTGGGTACCAGGCTAGAGTTCAGTACAACTTTTCATCCGCAGACAAATGGACAGACCGAGAGAGTCAATCAGATTATGGACGACATGTTGAGAGCTTGTGCGCTAGATTATGGATCTAGTTGGGATGATAATTTGCCCTACGCGGAGTTCTCATACAACAATAGCTACCAAGCCAGTTTGAAGATGGCACCTTTCGAAGCCTTGTATGGAAGGAGGTGCAGAACACCGTTGATGTGGGATGAAGTTGGAGACCATCAGTTGTTTGGACCGGATTTGATTAAAGAGTTAGAAGAGAAGGTTAAGTCGATTCGAGATAGACTGAAGGTAGCTCAGTCCAAGTAGAAGAGTTATGCAGACTCGAAACGTAAGGAGGTAGTCTATGAAATCGGAGAGAGAGAGCATATATCCGTGTGTCACCACTACGATGAGTTAAACGTTTCGGAGTTAAGGGAAAGTTAGCCCCGAGATTTGTAGGACCGTACAGTATTTTGGAACACATGGGAGAGGTTGCCTACAAGTTGGAGTTACCCGAAGGACTGTCAGGAGTTCATGACGTGTTTCATGTTTCCCAATTGAAGAAGTGCCATGCAGAGATGGCTGATATACCCCTGAGAGATACAGTACCCCTGGAAGCAATTCAGTTGCATAGTGATTTGACATATGAGGAGAAACCTGTTAAGATTCTCGAGGTTGCCCGTCGAGTTACTCACAACAAGGTTATCAAGTTTTGCAAAGTTCAGTGGAGCCACCATACCTAGGATGAAGCCACCTGTCAATGAGAGGTCGATCTATGCAAAGACCACCCACAACTATTTTCTAGCCAACCCGAATCTCGAGGACGAGATTCATCTTAAGGGGGGTAGGTTTGTAACATCCCAAATTTTCAATTTGGAATGTTATACATGGGTCATTCATGCATATCATATTTTATTGTCGTTCATTTCGCGATCCTCGAAATTCTAAGCAACTCAAGGACCCACGGAGAGAGTTGGGGATTTCACGTTTCTCATATTTGAAAATTTATCAAATATCGAAACAAGGATCACTTTGGTTTTATTTGTTTTTCTCTCCGAAAAATATTTCATATTAAAATATATGAGAGGAGATAATATGACTTCTCCAAAATAAAAGGAATATTGGAGGAAAAATATTAAAACCAATTAAACAATTTTATTTGGATTTTATTGCTATTTTATTTGAATTAGAAAAATATGCATTTTTCGAAAAATTGCATTTGAGGCCAAGAAAATGTTCACTTTGTTCTAAATATTCTATTTAGACGGTGAAAATTTGTTTTGGTATTTTTAGATTTTTATTTTATTTTCTAGGATTTTATTTGGCGAAATCAGTTTAAAAAAGTTGCTTCAGACCGACTAGGCCGAAAGCCCAGCCGACCCACGCGCTGTGTCACCCCGACCCCGAGAAGGAGTCCGCTGCCGGTACGCCACCGCGTCGTGCCGACTCCGCCACGCCCGCCGCCTTGCCCCCCCCCCCCCCCCCCCCCCCCCCCCCCCCCCCCCTCAATACCCCCGCCACCGCCCCCCTTGCCCCACATCGCCGCGCCGCCCCGCAGCCGAAGCAGCCGTGCCGCCGCCACCTTCTGCCGCCGCCGCCGTGCTACTCCGCCACCCCGCGCCACTCCGCCGCCGTCGCGCCGCTTCACCACCGCCCTGCCCCACCGGAGCCGTCGCTCGCCGGATCCGCCGCCGCCGGTCTTTTCCGGCTAAATGGTAGAACCGTTCGTTTTTTATAAAACCCTAGATTCGTTTTTTTAGAATCGGTTCGGTTTTCTCGGTTTAGTTGTTTAGCGGACGTTCGTCCATACGTTCATTTTAACGAGCGTTGTTCATTTTAACGTTCGTCCATACGTTCATTCTCGAAGCCCTCTTTCTGTTTAACCGACTTGAACAAGATTTTGGTACTGTAAAATTTGAATTTAGTCCAAATTAGTAAACGGATCTTGTTTCTTTCGTAGTTTGAGTTTCGTTGCTTTGTTTGTTTTGATTCTTTTTGCAAACCGGAGTTCTTCAGCTGAACTTTCTGGTTAGATCTTCTTATTTGAGCTTTACCCATGCATCTTTGCTTGATTGCTTATGTATGTTATTGTTTTTTTTGCGATAGAATTCCCGGAGTGCGAAGCGTGCTACTACGAGTCACTAGGTTTTGCGGATCATCAGCAAGGCAAGTAACACATTGATCATACTCTTTTCATACCCAGTTTTTATGCATTAGTTGCAAGCCCTCAAAAACTGCATGATTAGGATGTGATTAACTTGTGGGTTTTGGGAAGTAGTTGATGAGGTAGAACCTATTGCCCTTTTATTACCAAACCCTTGGGAGTTACTTCTACGCTATGCTTATATTGCCATGCTATGCTCATAGACGTGGATTGGGTTTGAGTGTATCCATGACAGATGTGAGATTGTTAATTAATGGTTAACTTAAGGTGGCTACTTAAATACACATTTGGGTGGATTGGTCGTGGGCACCTGGAGAATCCAGTGTTATCCTAGGATATCCCGGAGTACCCGTGTGATCATCCCATGGTTCGCCACCCAGGCTCAAAGGGATCATAAGATTATTCATGCTAGAAACTTCCGTGTGCAGCCACAAGTTATTATGGGCTCTAGCATAGTTGAGTAAGTTGCATGACCTCTCCAGTGGTAGGCTAGCAGATGTAGGGGATGTAGGTTGGTACTGTCTACCCAGGGTTAGAGTTAATGTTTCTGAAAGACTGTGTCTCGGTCATCCGTCTCTCAAACACCATGTAGTGCGAGAAATCCAATGGAGGAGATTGAGTCTTGTGGGGAAAAGTGCGCAAACCTATGCAGAGTGTAAAAACTAATCATGGTTAGTTGTGTCCCCGGTTATGGACATCTTGAGTATCCGGTACTTGAATTACTGATTTGATCTCATCACTCTAAATTAATTTGTCGGGCTGATAATGAATACTTTAATTAGGATTGAGTTGGAGGAACCTTCTCAATGATGTTTCAACCACCATGATAGTTAAATAAGATATATTCCTTTGTTGTAGGAAAAAATTGGCTTTTCGCAAAACAATATAGCCTTAGAGCGTCCACCAGCCATATATGCATTGTAGTGATAGCATTTATCTGTTCATTGCTCTACTGTGTTATATTGCCAGCATATTCCACGTCTACTCTTCACTTTCTTCTCACTTGATTTCTCAACTTGAGAAGCATTAGCTTGAGTCCTTTTGGGAAGAGGCCTTTCTTCAACTTGAGGTTGAGAATGAGAGTGAACTTGTGGCCGCTTCCCTTGTTGCTTGTCACTAATGGGCTTCTTCTTCAATGGGCAAGATCTAACATGATGCCCTTCTACTTTGCACTTGAAGCAAATAATCTTGGCCGAATTCTTGACTTGTTCTTGGCCCTTCTTCTTGATCATCTTGGACTTCTTCTTCTTATTGGAGTTGAATCCAAGTCCACCTTTGTCATTGGGGGATTTTTGCACACTCAAGATATTGTTGAGTGTGGATTTCCCTTCATGACTCTTTTCCAAGTCTTTCTTCAAAGAAGTGACTTGAGCCTTGAGCTCTTTGATTTCCTCTACATGGTTAGTCTCAACACAAGTACTAGAGGGAGTATAAGCTTCATCGTTAGAGCAACAAGGCAAGAAAAGCAATTCATCACAAGATGTACCAACATTGTGAGTAGATGAATTACAAGGACTAGCACATGGCAATATAGCATTTTGACTAGAAGTAGTGCTAGTATCCACATGAGGCTCACTAGATATTACCTTAGCAAGCATGGCCTCATGAGCTAATTTTAGCACATTATGGGATACTAGGAGATCATCATGAGAGCTTGTGAGCTTCACATGATTTTCTTCCAACATTCCATAATTGCTAGATAGAAACTCAAGTTGAGCCCTTAGCTCAACATTCTCCTTCAATATGGATGCTTCACAAGAGATAGAGTTAGTAGCACAAGCATCATCATTAGCAACAAGAGGAGAAGACAACTTGGCAAGCTCTTTAGAATATGAAGCTTTAAGTTGAGCATGAGACTCGGTGACTTTGATGAGCTCACTCTTAATGACCCTTGAGCCATTTTCGAGGTGCTCAAAGTCCTCAAGGAGTTTAGCATGCGCAACTTCAAGCTCCTCATTTTTAGTTTCAAAATCATTGGCCACCTCAAGAGCTCTATCACGAGATTCTCTCACTCTAGATAATTCTAGAGCAAAAGTCTCCTCAAGAGATTCTTTGGTGGTTTGTTCAAGTTCAAGAGCTTGAGAGAGGTCCGCAATTTCATTAGCGTAATCATGCTCATAACCTTCCATTTTATCAATGGTGACCTCATGCTCCTCAAGGCGAGATTCCAACTCATCAATATACTTCTTGCCCTCAATGGCAATGGACATGATTTCCATGAAGTTGGAACGAGCAATTTTATTTTTATGAAGAGCTTTAAAAACTATTTCCCCCTTAATTTTTAAGGAGGCAACATTATCATTCTCTTCATCATTATCCTCATCATCATTAGCATCAACATCATCATCAAGAGACATATTGGGTTTCAAAGTAGGAGATACCTTTGAAGCCTTAGCCATAAGGCAAAAAGCAATAGATGATGATGTAGGATCCCTTGAAGCACCATTTAAAACCACATCTTGTTCCATGGAGTGTTGGGTTTCCTCTACATTGTTAGCACAACAACTCGAGGAAATACATGCATTTTTATTATGGCAACAAGATATAGCAAGCATATCATCATGAGATTTAGTCAAGCAATTTTTACATGATATGCAAGGACTATAAACACAAGCATGTGAAACATTTGAAGTGCTCGAAGTGTTAAAGCCCAAAGAAGGAGCATTGCAATAAGATAGTGATGAAGGATCATCCACAATAAGCATACTATCATCATTGCAATGACCAACACTACTCACCATATCATTACCTTGTGGCAAACCACATGTAGGTGAAGTAGAAGAAGTTGAGAAGACTATACGACCGAAGGTGGAGGGAGAACAATCATCCCCACAAATCTTGGACACACCATATTTATCTTGAAGCTTCGTCCACAACTCATGAGCATCCCGGAACGGCATGAGTTGAAATATAACTACATTGCTCAAAGCATCGAAAAGCACATTAGAAGCTTGAGCATTGAGATAAGAGTTTTTCTCATCCTCTAAAGTTAATCTTTGGGGATCCTTCGGAGGAGAAAAACCCATATCTACAATTCGCTCTAAATTTGGGTCCATGACCCTAAAGAGATTAAGCATGCAAATTACCCAAACATCAAAATTTGTGCCATCGAAACTAAGAGTGTCAGAGAATCCTAATACCCTAGTCGACATCCTTACTCTCTAGGCGGTTAAGCCCTATAAAGAGAGACGAGGCTCTGATACCACGAAAGATCGAGGATGTCGCCTAGAGGGGGGGTGAATAGGCGTTTTAAAATAATTACGGTTTAGGCTTGAACAAATCCGGAATAAACCTAGCGGTTAATTTGCCAAGCACAAAACCTAAAACAACTAGGCTCACCTATGTGCACCAACAACTTATGCTAAGAAAGATAAGCAACTATGTGATAGCAAGATATATGACAAGAAACAATATGGCTATCACAAAGTAAAGTGCATAAGTAAAGGGCTCGGGTAAGAGATAACCGAGGCACGAGGAGACGACGATGTATCCCGAAGTTCACACCCTTGCGGATGCTAATCTCCGTTTGGAGCGGTGTGGAGGCACAATGCTCCCCAAGAAGCCACTAGGGCCACCGTAATCTCCTCACGCCCTCGCACAATGCAAGATGCCGTGATTCCACTAAGGGACCCTTGAGGGCGGTCACCGAACCCGTACAAATGGCAACCCTTGGGGGCGGTCACGGAACCCGTACACTTTGGCAACCCTTGGGGGCGGTCACCGGTACCCGTCAAATTGCTCGGGGCGATGTCCACAACCTAATTGGAGACGCCGACGCTTGCCCGGAGCTTTACACCACAATGATTGAACTCCGAACACCAACAACCGTCTAGGGCGCCCAAGCACCCAAGAGGAACAAGCTCAAGGGTACCAAGCACCCAAGAGTAATAAGCTTCTCAACTTGGAACTTCCACGTATCACGTGGAGAACTCAAATCGATGCACCAAATGCAATGGCAAGGGCACACGGAGTGCCCAAGTCCTTCTCTCTCAAAACCCACCGAAGCAACTAATGCTAGGGAGGAAAATGAGAGGAAGAACAAGAAAGAGAACACCAAGAACTCCAAGGTCTAGATCCAAGGGGTTCCCCTCACATAGAGGAGGAAGTGATTGGTGGAAATGTGGATCTAGATCTCCTCTCTCTTTTCCCTCAAAAACTAGCAAGAATCCATGGAGGGATTGAGAGTTAGCAAGCTCGAAGAAGGTCAACAATGGGGGAAGAACACGAGCTCAAAGGATAAGGTTCAATGGGAAGAAGACCCCCTTTTTATAGGAGGGGGAAAATCCAACCGTTATCCCCCACTCAGCCCCGCAGAGAGCGGTACTACCGCGGAGGCAGGGCGGTACTACCGCTCATAAGCGGTACTATCGCTCCCCCTCAGCGGTACTGCCGCGCCAGAAGAAAAGGGGCTGGGGCTGGGACCCAGAGCGGTACTACTGTGGAGGCAGGGCGGTACTACCGCTAATAAGCGGTACTACCGCCACTACTACCGCAGCAAGTGCCGCAAAACCCGACACGAGAAAAAGCGCACTTGAGTCGAGGCGGTAGGAGCACGGAGCCGCAACGGTACTACTGCTGAGACCATCAAGCGGTACTGCCGCTCCGAGGAGCGGTACTGCCGCTGTGACCCGCGGTACTACCGCCGCGGAGCGGTACTGCCGCTTGTGACTCCTCAGCGGTACTACCGCTGGGTACCACGGTACTACCGCTGGGATCCTGACAAAACCACACCCAAGAAAAAAAGAACTGCCATAACTTCTGCATATGAGCTCCGAATTGAGCAAACTCAAGCTTGTTGGAAACAAGACGACGAGTAGCATCAAAACAACGACTGGTTAAAGTAAGAAGAGGCAGGGGAGGTATGCCAACAAAATAGAGGAGAGAAACCTCCAACCGAGAAGAACCGGCAAAACCTCCAACATCGAAAACATCATAGAAGAGCATGCGAACTCTGTTTTCGATGAACTCAAGCTTGTCATCAAGATGACCATAAGCTCTAAGACTCACAAAGAGAACCAAACAAGAACCAAGAAAGATGATGCAAGGATGCAATGGTTTGAGCTCTCTACGAACGATACGATCAAGCTACTCATCGAGAGCCCCCCTTGATAGTACGGCAATCGATCCTATAACCCGGTCTCCCAACTACCATCATGAGACCGGTAAAATAGAAAACCTATCAAGGGCAAACCTTTGCCTTGCACATGGTCCACTTCAGCTAGATGATGACGATCTTGACTCCCTCAAGTTGGAGCACCTTTCTTGATTGGGTTGACTTGATGAAGACTAGTTGATTGCTCCCCCGTACTCCACTATGGGTGAGCCACTCTTCCGCACATCTTCACAAGTCCATTGTCACCATAAAGGACGGCAAGCTTCAAGCATTTGATCTCTTCGTGATGCTCCACTTGAACTCGCACACGGCAATCTTGATGACGATCACCACTTGATGTCATCCTCTCCATGGGTTGAGAGATATCTTCCTCTTGACACAAGCCCATGAACATGTACCTAACCCCACGTAGAACTCTCACATAGACCATGGGTTAGTACAAAAAGCACAATGGACAATGCTTACCAAACCATGGGATCACTTGATCCCTCTCGGTACATCTTCTATGCTTTGTGAGTTGATCAACTTGATTCACTCTTGACTTAGTCTTGATCAACCTTGAATCTTTCCAACTCTCTGCGTTTGGATGATGTCTTGAAGGTAAACATGAATGATCACACAATCTTCTTCTTCAAGACATGCTTGCAATAAGCTCAACTCTCAAATGACCAATCTTTGGATAATTCCTTGAATAGCACCTTGGTCGACACAAACTCTTCTTGAAACCAACACATGTACTCCAAGAAAAGCCTATGGACAAAACCTTCAAATATAACTCAAGGCAACCATTAGTCCATAGAGATTGTCATCAATTACCAAAACCAAACATGGGGGCACCGCATGTTCTTTCAAGATTGTCATCAATTTCTAAAACCAAACATGGGGGCACCGCATGTTCTTTCAATCTCCCCCATTTTGGTAATTGATGACAATCACTTTCAAGAGAGTTTAATACAAGGAATTATGCATCACCATGCAATGCAACAACCAATAATGCATGCGTATGAGATGCAAATGCTTAGGAACAAAACCAAAGCAAGGAGAAAGCTCTAAAGACTTCTCCACAAAACTCTCCGAAACCTCCACAAAACTCTCTGAAACTTCTCCCCCATTGGCATCGATTGCCAAAATGGGCGAAAAGCTTAGAAGGCCAATATAGATTGAGTTCCTCCATAAGTTGTGTATTTCTCAACAAGAGAGTGGAATGCAATACACATATCCAACGGTAAATACTTGGAGGAAGACAAACGATATTGAGGCCCAAAGATTGCTAAAGGAAGATATGCCACAAAGACATAATCGACAGAGACACAAGCAATCAAGCGATCAAAAGATACCAATTGAAGCAAGCTATCAAAAGATACCAATTGAACCAACTAGGCCAATGGTCCTACGAGCCACAAGAAAGAAAGATATTATGATAAGAGCAGAGAAGTGTTCTAAAGAACCTAGAGAAGCTCCCCATGATTTGTGCACCTCAAGAATTTTTGTATTTGGATACAAGGTGCACAAAATAGGATCATAGCTCCCCCAAAATCAATAGAAACTTACAACAAGTGCAAGTGAGCATATAGGAAACTAAGCCTAGTACTTGCAAGAAACACATGGTTGAGCAACAAGTAAAAGAGGCAACTTAAGAATGGGCTCAACCAAAATGATGTGTGTGAGTCAAGGCAATGCACTTGAGAAGACTAATGTACGGATGAGCATTAAGCATCAATAAAGTCTTGAAAGAATGAGGCAACACGGTGCAAGGCCTATCATTCCCACACACAACAAGTAAATGGGTTCACAAGCTTACTAATAAGCATATAAAGAACCTATGCTTGTGACAACCCGTGGTGAAGATAGAAGATGAAAGCCTCATCAAGACGAGGGATACCAATAAGATGGCAAAAGTCTCGTAAAGATAGGCAAGAGGAAAGTAATCTTCACCACACAAGAGTGCATCAAGATGCAACGAGATAAGACACGCACTCAAGGCAAAAGCTTTCACGGAGCCACCAAAGAAATAACATAAGAAAGACATGGTGGGCGTGAAAGAAAGGATATCATCTAGAGATGTAATTTTTCTCAAGTGTATAAGGTTCTAGGTAGACGAAATCATGATGATATATATCTACAAAGAAGGATGTACACCCGAAATAGTTACAACATGAAGGAACAAGATATCCAAAAGGAAGTCATACATATACCAATAAGATATTTGCTTGAGAGCATGGCACAAGGCTAGATATGGTCTTATTGCATATAAATGAATTCCAACCACACGAACATCAAAGACATCACAACTAGCAACAAGACATCATTGTTGGGATGCTTTGAGAAAGGAAACAAGTATCACAAGAAAGAATGGATAACATGCCATGATACAACCTACACAAGGTTGATGCAAGGAATGTGTGCATGAAGTATATGAAGATACTTGTTACCGAGATAACATTGGATGGATGTAGTAGATACCAATAGAAGGTACAATGTAGTTCATTGATCATCCTAGCTTGACTCCAATAAGCACATGGTGACAACTCCTTCCTTGTGAGTGAGCCGAGCATCCAATGCATCTCCACTTGTTCCTAGAACAACAACACAAACAAAATGGTACCCAACCTCATTGGGACCAAAGAGTTAGAGAACCAACAACACATAGGACAAACTCCACATAAATATGTGCATATAGATATGAAAATGAATTTCATGCACATCTCATCCAATTTTGAGACTTGGTGGAGTTCCCCCTATATATTGGGTCAAAGAAAGAAAGCATGCCAAAGATACTACACGAAGTTAATATGCATGCTCAAGACTTTCAAGAACTGAGACCAAAAGACAAAGAAAAACCAAGCGAAGAAAAGATACCAAATGAATAAATCATCACTTGGAGGATATCCATAATGGATACAACAAGGAATGAGATATCCATTGATATACACAAAGAAGAGACATCAAACTCCCAAAAGAGAGGATGATTCCAAACAAACCAAGCTCTCTACAAAGTTTCATGATGGCACAAAGCAGCAAAAAGAAACGGCTTGCCTTCCACAAACACACACTTGATAAGGATCACAAGATGAGTGTTTTATAGAAAATAGGATAGCTCCCCCAAGACTAGTGCATTATAGAGAATTTGCATTTGAATACAAAATGCACAAGGTGGGATCACCACTTTCACTATATCTAGAAAACACTAGACAAGATCAAGAAATACACAAGATCCACAAGTGGTATGGAAGACAAAGGGAGTTGATACAAACCTTGGCAAGAGAAAGGGCAAATAAAAAGCAAAAGCCAATGTAAAGATGATCAATAAAATCTACCACAAAAGTGAGTACCAATTGTCAAAAGACAAGAAGTAAACGGAAATAATTCCCGGTGGTAGATAGCAAGGATATCCGACATCATCTTCACACCAACAAAAAGCAAATTGCAACTTGTAGAGCTAGCATGCCACCTAGGAACAAGATAATTTACAATATCAACTCTAGATGACAATATCTCAAATGTACACATTTTCTAGGCTAGTAATATACACGTAGCATATTACTCCCCCATAATGTGATACTAATTAAAGACTTTAACAAGAGGCAATAAGAGGAACCAACAAGAGATAATTAATGGACTATTTAGAATTTGAATTTCTCATGAGGAGACATACCACATAGCAACTAGATATTCTTGTAATATCAATACTAAATGGTATTCCTCATGTACACACATTTATAGGATTGTGAGGTGCACAAAGCACATTACTCCCCCATAACGGGATATTCCATTAATCTCTCACAAGAGCCAACTAAGATACAAGAAGAAGCATAAAGGCTCTACGCACGACACACACGTACATGATGTCCAAACCAACACACAAGTTGGAAGCACAACATATACAAACACATGCAAGGAACAAAGCCAAACATGCAAAGGGGCAAGTAACTTTCAATGTAAACAATTTAAGCACGAGTTACCGCAAGGAGAAACATTGGATATAAGATAGAAACTTGATAATCCGAATGACTTGGCTTGAGACAATAAGTATGATGAAGTCCCCTTAATTCTTCATAATACAGCCAAGTCTCCAATGACCTCCAACATCACCTATTGATCAAGTTTGAGCTTGTTGGTCCCCAACCAAGTTGGGTCCTAAGAGGTTAGTCACAATAGGCTTGGCTACCCAAATGGTTCTTTGCTTCAAACCACTTTGAGTACCAACAAACTTGGCAACCACATTGCCAACCTTATCCTTCCCAAGAGAATAGACACCATCAATAATAATTGGGTTGGATAAGTTACCACTAGTGCATGAAGAAGCGAGGTGACCTTTCTCACGACATAGGTAGCAACGTCTACTCTTCACTTTCTTCTCACTTGATTTCTCAACTTGAGAAGCATTAGCTTGAGTCCTTTTGGGAAGAGGCCTTTCTTCAACTTGAGGTTGAGAATGAGAGTGAACTTGTGGCCGCTTCCCTTGTTGCTTGTCACTAATGGGCTTCTTCTTCAATGGGCAAGATCTAACATGATGCCCTTCTACTTTGCACTTGAAGCTAATAATCTTGGCCGAATTCTTGACTTGTTCTTGGCCCTTCTTATTGATCATCTTGGACTTCTTCTTCTTATTGGAGTTGAATCCAAGTCCACCTTTGTCATTGGGGGATTTTTGCACACTCAAGATATTGTTGAGTGTGGATTTCCCTTCATGACTCTTTTCCAAGTCTTTCTTCAAAGAAGTGACTTGAGCCTTGAGCTCTTTGATTTCCTCTACATGGTTAGTCTCAACACAAGTACTAGAGGGAGTATAAGCTTCATCGTTAGAGCAACAAGGCAAGAAAAGCAATTCATCACAAGATGTACCAACATTGTGAGTAGATGAATTACAAGGACTAGCACATGGCAATATAGCATTTTGACTAGAAGTAGTGCTAGTATCCACATGAGGCTCACTAGATATTACCTTAGCAAGCATGGCCTCATGAGCTAATTTTAGCACATTATGGGATACTAGGAGATCATCATGAGAGCTTGTGAGCTTCACATGATTTTCTTCCAACATTCCATAATTGCTAGATAGAAACTCAAGTTGAGCCCTTAGCTCAACATTCTCCTTCAATATGGATGCTTCACAAGAGACAGAGTTAGTAGCACAAGCATCATCATTAGCAACAAGAGGAGAAGACAACTTGGCAAGCTCTTTAGAATATGAAGCTTTAAGTTGAGCATGAGACTCGGTGACTTTGATGAGCTCACTCTTAATGACCCTTGAGCCATTTTCGAGGTGCTCAAAGTCCTCAAGGAGTTTAGCATGCGCAACTTCAAGCTCCTCATTTTTAGTTTCAAAATCATTGGCCACCTCAAGAGCTCTATCACAAGATTCCCTCACTCTAGATAATTCTAGAGCAAAAGTCTCCTCAAGAGATTCTTTGGTGGTTTGTTCAAGTTCAAGAGCTTGAGAGAGGTCCGCAATTTCATTAGCGTAATCATGCTCATAACCTTCCATTTTATCAATGGTGACCTCATGCTCCTCAAGGCGAGATTCCAACTCATCAATATACTTCTTGCCCTCAATGGCAATGGACATGATTTCCATGAAGTTGGAACGAGCAATTTTATTTTTATGAAGAGCTTTAAAAACTATTTCCCCCTTAATTTTTAAGGAGGCAACATTATCATTCTCTTCATCATTATCCTCATCATCATTAGCATCAACATCATCATCAAGAGACATATTGGGTTTCAAAGTAGGAGATACCTTTGAAGCCTTAGCCATAAGGCAAAAAGCAATAGATGATGATGTAGGATCCCTTGAAGCACCATTTAAAACCACATCTTGTTCCATGGAGTGTTGGGTTTCCTCTACATTGTTAGCACAACAACTCGAGGAAATACATGCATTTTTATTATGGCAACAAGATATAGCAAGCATATCATCATGAGATTTAGTCAAGCAATTTTTACATGATATGCAAGGACTATAAACACAAGCATGTGAAACATTTGAAGTGCTCGAAGTGTTAAAGCCCAAAGAAGGAGCATTGCAATAAGATAGTGATGAAGGATCATCCACAATAAGCATACTATCATCATTGCAATGACCAACACTACTCACCATATCATTACCTTGTGGCAAACCACATGTAGGTGAAGTAGAAGAAGTTGAGAAGACTATACGACCGAAGGTGGAGGGAGAACAATCATCCCCACAAATCTTGGACACACCATATTTATCTTGAAGCTTCGTCCACAACTCATGAGCATCCCGGAACGGCATGAGTTGAAATATAACTACATTGCTCAAAGCATCGAAAAGCACATTAGAAGCTTGAGCATTGAGATAAGAGTTTTTCTCATCCTCTAAAGTTAATCTTTGGGGATCCTTCGGAGGAGAAAAACCCATATCTACAATTCGCTCTAAATTTGGGTCCATGACCCTAAAGAGATTAAGCATGCAAATTACCCAAACATCAAAATTTGTGCCATCGAAACTAAGAGTGTCAGAGAATCCTAATCCCCTAGTCGACATCCTTACTCTCTAGGCAGTTAAGCCCTATAAAGAGAGACGAGGCTCTGATACCACGAAAGATCGAGGATGTCGCCTAGAGGGGGGGGGGGTGAATAGGCGTTTTAAAATAATTACGGTTTAGGCTTGAACAAATCCGGAATAAACCTAGCGGTTAATTTGCCAAGCACAAAACCTAAAACAACTAGGCTCACCTATGTGCACCAACAACTTATGCTAAGAAAGATAAGCAACTATGTGATAGCAAGATATATGACAAGAAACAATATGGCTATCACAAAGTAAAGTGCATAAGTAAAGGGCTCGGGTAAGAGATAACCGAGGCACGAGGAGACGACGATGT